>NC_084616.1:13091511-13201511 GCF_033978795.1 Nerophis ophidion
CATTTCGGGAGAACATCCTCACAGTAACACAACATAAACGCAACATAACAATTACCCAGAATCCCTTGCATTTATGACTCTTCCAGGCTATATAGCTTGGTTGGTAGAGTGGCCGTGCCAGGAACTTGAGGGTTGCAGGTTCGATCCCGCTTCCGCCATCCTAGTCACTGCCGTCGTGTCCTTGGGCAAGACACTTTACCCACGTGCTCCCAGTGCCACCCACACTGGTTTAAATGTAACTTAGGTATTGGGTTTCACTATGTAAAGCGCTTTGAGTCACTAGAGAAAAGCGCTATATAAATATACTTCACTTCACACTTGACTTATTATACACCCCCGCCCACCTCAACCGACACACGGGGGCGAGGGGCCGGGATGTGTTGGTGCTAGCGGGGTGTATAATATAGCCTGGAAGAGTCATGAATGCAAGGGATTCTGGGTATTTGTTATGTTGCGTTTCTGTGGTGTTACTGTGAGGATGTTCTCCCAAAATGTGCTTGTCATTCTTGTTTGGTGTGGGTTCCTGCCTACTGGCGCAGACGAGACGAGACGAGACGCGGGGCCGCCATCTTGGAGTGGTGATCCCCTCCACTCAGTGCAGTTCATCTGTCAGGAGCAATGAACTGTCAGCGCATTTAATTCATTTTACCTCACTGAATACCACTGATATTCACGCGCTTTTTTTGTCATACGTGTAACTATGATAAAGGAGAATTTTTTTGGCGTGTTCATAGTTTGCTTAACAATAATAAAATATGTTTATATGGTCTAAGTGACCAGACGTCCAAGATCAAAACTGGGAATAATAATCCCAAAAAGGGGGGAAAAAACGGTCAGCTATTTCTAAATTGAAGACACAATTTGATTAGGTTATATGTACATGCATATATCCTACATCAATCAATCAATCAATCAATCAATGTTTATTTATATAGCCCCAAATCACAAATGTCTCAAAGGACTGCACAAATCATTACGACTACAACATCCTCGGAAGAACCCACAAAAGGGCAAGGAAAACTCACACCCAGTGGGCAGGGAGAATTCACATCCAGTGGGACGCCAGTGACAATGCTGACTATGAGAAACCTTGGAGAGGACCTCAGATGTGAATACATTAGATATCTATATATATATTATAGACTGTATCTCTGTTGCTGCAGCAGCAGAGAGTTTATTCTGTTTTGACACTTTGTATTTGTGGACTTGGAGAAGGCATTGGACCGTGTCCCTCGGGAAGTCCTGTGGGGAGTGCTCAGAGAGTATGGGGTATCGGACTGTCTTATTGTGGCGGTCCGTTCCCTGTACGATCAGTGCCAGAGCTTGGTCCGCATTGCCGGCAGTAAGTCGAACACATTTCCAGTGAGGGTTGGACTCCGCCAAGGCTGTCCTTTGTCACCGATTCTGTTCATAACTTTCATGGACAGAATTTCTAGGCGCAGTCAAGGCGTTGAGGGGTTCCGGTTTGGTAACCGCAGGATTAGGTCTCTGCTTTTTGCAGATGATGTGGTCCTGATGGCTTCCTCTGACCGGGATCTTCAGCTCTCGCTGGATCGGTTCGCAGCCGAGTGTGAAGCGACCGGAATGAGAATCAGCACCTCCAAGTCCGAGTCCATGGTTCTCGCCCGGAAAAGGGTGGAATGCCATCTCCGGGTTGGGGAGGAGACCCTGCCCCAAGTGGAGGAGTTCAAGTACCTAGGAGTCTTGTTCACGAGTGAAGGAAGAGTGGATCGTGAGATCGACAGGCGGATCGGTGCGGCGTCTTCAGTAATGCGGACGTTGTACCGATCCGTTGTGGTGAAGAAGGAGCTGAGCCGGAAGGCAGAGCTCTCAATTTACCGGTCGATCTACGTTCCCATGCTCACCTATGGTCATGAGCTTTGGGTCATGACTGAAAGGATAAGATCACGGGTACAAGCGGCCCAAATGAGTTTCCAGGTCTCTCCCTTAGAGATAGGGTGAGAAGCTCTGCCATCCGGGAGGGATTCAAAGTAAAGCCGCTGCTCCTTCACATCGAGAAGAGCCAGATGAGGTGGTTCGGGCATCTGGTCAGGATGCCACCCGAACGCCTCCCTAGGGAGGTGTTTAGGGCACGTCCAACCGGTAGGAGGCCACGGGGAAGACCCAGGACACGTTGGGAAGACTATGTCTCCCGGCTGGCCTGGGAACGCCTCGGGATCCCCCGGGAAGAGCTAGACGAAGTGGCTGGGGAGAGGGAAGTCTGGGTTTCCTTGCTTAGGCTGTTGCCCCCGCGACCCGACCTCGGATAAGCGGAAGATGATGGATGGATGGATGGCACTTTGTATTAATATTTTGTATTACATTCTTCCCTTAAATGATCATGTTTACAGTGATTGTTTTATATGTATTTTTCATGTATGTTGCTTTGGATAAAAGTGTCTGCCAACTTAAACATAAACGTATATAAACACCTGAAAGTCTTTATAACAGCTAAAACCACCAATTTGTTTCACTGGATTCAGAATAAAAGCGAATTCTGTCTTACCCAACAAAGTTAGTATTTGAATATTGTTACTTGAAGACTTATTCCTGGTTACAGTTATACTGTTAAGAAAGTATTGTCTTATTATACTTTGCCTAAAATGAGAATGCATCATAATCAGTGGCGGCTGGTTACTTTTCCATAGGGCCGTGAATTGTAAAAAGTACAACTCTGTTCCTTGTTATTTTCATGTTTTAGTTATGTTTTTCATGTGTACGCACACATAAACACACATACAGGATGAGATGAGATCAATGAGATAAGATAAGAACAGGATAGAAACTGCTGTGGAACTAGTTCCAATGTTATATGCCATTGAAATACAATGTTAACACCTTTGTGCAAATAAGTACAGTTGCACTTGTTTTTTCAAATGTGTTCATTCTGTAAAGGAATGAGTTAAATGTTTAAAATAACTGGTTAATAGTACTATTATGAAGTGCAATGTCAGCACAATTTTTTTTATTATACTGTAAATACATACAGCGTTTTAAAAGCATACACAATCTGTGTAAATGTATTAGTCTGTGGTTAAAAGGACTTGTGGAGCTCCCCCTGGTGTTGTGGTTATGGCGGTCATTTACGTTAAGGAAGTAGTTTGACATGTACTTCGGTATCAAGGAGGGTGTAGCGGATTTTATAGACTAGGCTCAGTGCAAGTTGTTTTACTGTAAATACATACAGCGTTTTAAAAGCATACACAATCTGTGTAAATGTATTAGTCTGTGGTTAAAAGGACTTGGGACTTGACTTGAGACTTGCCTGTCTTGACTCGGGACTTGCCTGTCTTGACTTGGGACTTGACTCGAGGGCAAAAACTTGAGACTTACTTGTGACTTGCAAAACAATGACTTAGTTTAACGTGGTTTGGTTTGGTTTAACATGGTTTGTGGATCTCCCCCTGGTGTTGTGGTTATGGCGGTCATTTACGTTAAGGAAGTAGTTTGACATGTACTTCGGTATCAAGGAGGGTGTAGCGGATTTTATAGACTAGGCTCAGTGCAAGTTGTTTTACTGTAAATACATACAGCGTTTTAAAAGCATACACAATCTGTGTAAATGTATTAGTCTGTGGTTAAAAGGACTTGGGACTTGACTTGAGACTTGCCTGTCTTGACTCGGGACTTGCCTGTCTTGACTTGGGACTTGACTCGAGGGCAAAAACTTGAGACTTACTTGTGACTTGCAAAACAATGACTTAGTTTAACGTGGTTTGGTTTGGTTTAACATGGTTTGTGGATCTCCCCCTGGTGTTGTGGTTATGGCGGTCATTTACGTTAAGGAAGTAGTTTGACATGTACTTCGGTATCAAGGAGGGTGTAGCGGATTTTATAGACTAGGCTCAGTGCAAGTTGTTTTACTGTAAATACATACAGCGTTTTAAAAGCATACACAATCTGTGTAAATGTATTAGTCTGTGGTTAAAAGGACTTGAAATGACTCGAAAATCAAAATGCAGGACTTGGGACTTGACTTGAGACTTGCCTGTCTTGACTCGGGACTTGCCTGTCTTGACTTGGGACTTGACTCGAGACTCGAGGGCAAAGACTTGAGACTTACTTGTGACTTGCAAAACAATGACTTGGTTTAACGTGGTTTGGTTTGGTTTAACGTGGTTTAACGTGGTTTGTGGTGCTCCCGCTGGTGTTGTGGTTATGGCGGTCATTTACGTTAAGGAAGTAGTTTGACATGTACTTCGGTATCAAGGAGGGTGTAGCGGATTTTATAGACTAGGCTCAGTGCAAGTTGTTTTACTGTAAATACATACAGCGTTTTAAAAGCATACACAATCTGTGTAAATGTATTAGTCTGTGGTTAAAAGGACTTGGGACTTGACTTGAGACTTGCCTGTCTTGACTCGGGACTTGCCTGTCTTGACTTGGGACTTAACTCGAGACTCGAGGGCAAAGACTTGAGACTTACTTGTGACTTGCAAAACAATGACTTGGTTTAACGTGGTTTGGTTTGGTTTAACGTGGTTTAACGTGGTTTGTGGAGCTCCCCCTGGTGTTGTGGTTATGGCGGTCATTTACGTTAAGGAAGTAGTTTGACATGTACTTCGGTATCAAGGAGGGTGTAGCGGATTTTATAGACTAGGCTCAGTGCAAGTTGTTTTACTGTAAATACATACAGCGTTTTAAAAGCATACACAATCTGTGTAAATGTATTAGTCTGTGGTTAAAAGGACTTGGGACTTGCCTGTCTTGACTCGGGACTTGCCTGTCTTGACTTGGGACTTGACTCGAGGGCAAAGACTTGAGACTTACTTGTGACTTGCAAAACAATGACTTGGTTTAACGTGGTTTGGTTTGGTTTAACGTGGTTTAACGTGGTTTGTGGAGCTCCCCCTGGTGTTGTGGTTATGGCGGTCATTTAGGTTAAGGAAGTAGTTTGACATGTACTTCGGTATCAAGGAGGGTGTAGCGGATTTTATAGACTAGGCTCAGTGCAAGTTGTTTTACTGTAAATACATACAGCGTTTTAAAAGCATACACAATCTGTGTAAATGTATTAGTCTGTGGTTAAAATGACTTGAAATGACTCGAAAATCAAAATGCAGGACTTGGGACTTGACTTGAGACTTGCCTGTCTTGACTCGGGACTTGCCTGTCTTGACTTGGGACTTGACTTGAGACTCGAGGGCAAAGACTTGAGACTTACTTGTGACTTGCAAAACAATGACTTGGTTTAACGTGGTTTGGTTTGGTTTAACGTGGTTTGTGGAGCTCCCCCTGGTGTTGTGGTTATGGCGGTCATTTACGTTAAGGAAGCAGTTTGACATGTACTTCGGTATCAAGGAGGGTGTAGCGGATTTTATAGACTAGGCTCAGTGCAAGTTGTTTTACTGTAAATACATACAGCGTTTTAAAAGCATACACAATCTGTGTAAATGTATTAGTCTGTGGTTAAAAGGACTTGAAATGACTCGAAAATCAAAATGCAGGACTTGGGACTTGACTTGAGACTTGCCTGTCTTGACTCGGGACTTGCCTGTCTTGACTTGGGACTTGACTCGAGACTCGAGGGCAAAGACTTGAGACTTACTTGTGACTTGCAAAACAATGACTTGGTTTAACGTGGTTTGGTTTGGTTTAACGTGGTTTAACGTGGTTTGTGGTGCTCCCGCTGGTGTTGTGGTTATGGCGGTCATTTACGTTAAGGAAGTAGTTTGACATGTACTTCGGTATCAAGGAGGGTGTAGCGGATTTTATAGACTAGGCTCAGTGCAAGTTGTTTTACTGTAAATACATACAGCGTTTTAAAAGCATACACAATCTGTGTAAATGTATTAGTCTGTGGTTAAAAGGACTTGAAATGACTCGCAAATCAAAATGCAGGACTTGGGACTTGACTTGAGACTTGCCTGTCTTGACTCGGGACTTGCCTGTCTTGACTTGGGACTTGACTCGAGACTCGAGGGCAAAGACCTGAGACTTACTTGTGACTTGCAAAACAATGACTTGGTTTAACGTGGTTTGGTTTGGTTTAACGTGGTTTGTGGAGCTCCCCCTGGTGTTGTGGTTATGGCGGTCATTTACGTTAAGGAAGTAGTTTGACATGTACTTCGGTATCAAGGAGGGTGTAGCGGATTTTATAGACTAGGCTCAGTGCAAGTTGTTTTACTCTGTCCTCCACCCTGAGCCATGATGGCGTGCGATGAGGACGTCTGCAGGGGGGTGGGGGGGAAGGGGAAGGGGGGTTGATGTTCGCTCCGGCTGTTCTCCGCGAACACGGATTCATGGATTTGCGGTGCCTGTTGCGTGATATCCTTCACGACACCCCCGTGTTCAAATGTCACTCACTGAGAGGGGGGGGGAGGGGGGGGGGGGACGTGCAAACGGCAGGCCTGAATAATGCTGAGCTCCTCCAAAGCTCTGCTGCAGGCGCACTTGTTCCGATACCAAATTAGAGCAGATTGCGCGGCAGCCGGGCGGGATCGATCGCGCGTGAGCGGAAACGGTATCGGCGCTGGACTGACAATGATCTCACTTGTTACAGGAAGCTCATTTTTAATAGATGACGTGAAACATTTCCTCCCGACGAACGGCGGGCCTCACGTCTATGAAGAGATCGGAGAAGGGAAAAACAGCCTTTGGACCCTCCATCGCCGTCTTTATGGGCGATAAACAGAGCGCTGTAAATTTAATGCTCCTAAAAACCAGCCAGGCCAAACTAATCCATACTTTTCAGGACATTAGCACTCCGGTCAAATTTTTCTCAGTTACGTCCTCGCTCCCTCGTAAATTCCCAGGCTGTAAAACCAGTGATGTTCATTTATGGAAACGGAAACAAGCAAATATATACTAAAAAGGTGTGTTCTCGTTTGTGCTACGGCGACGTCTTTTGGACGAGTTTGCTAATTGCAGGTTGCTGCAGTGTCCCTCCATTAACTGCTTTGAACCGGAAGTGGTGTCGTTTAGTCCTCTGGCCGTCCATAGCGTTTTTACTTGCATGGCGTCTTCATTCATCACTCACAGCAACGTTTGTAAGTTTTACAATATAACTAAAACTCTTCATACTTACTAGACTGTCCAATGTCTGTATTAATTCCAAGCAAAGTCTCTAAGTTTTACAATATAACTAAAACTCTTCATACTTAATATACCCTCCCATGTCTGATGTAACTGCAAGCAATGTTTGTAAGTTTTACAATATAACTAAAACTCTTCATACTTACTAGAGCGTCCAATGTCTGTATTAATTCCAAGCAAAGTCTGTAAGTTTTACAATACAACTAAAACTCTTCATACTTAATATACCCTCCCATGTCTGATGTAACCCCAAGCAATGTTTGCAAGTTTTACAATATAACTAAAACTGTTCATACTTACTAGACCATCCCATATCTGATGTCTGTAATGACTCCAAGCAATGTTTGTAAGTTTAACAATATAACTAAAACTGTTCATACTGACCAGACCTTCCCATGTTTGATGTCTGTAGTAACCCCAAGCAATGTTTGTAAGTTTTACAATATAACTAAAACTGTTCATTTTTAATAAACCAACCCATGTCTGATGTAACTCCAAACATTTGTAAGTTTTACAATATAACTAAAACTGTTCATACTGACCAGACCGTCCCCTGTGTGATGTCTAGTAACTCCAAGCAATGTTTGTAAGTTTTACAATATAACTAAAACTGTTAATACTGACCAGACCTTCCCATGTGTGATGTCTAGTAAATCCAAGCAATGTTCGTAAGTTTTATAATTTACCGAAAACTGTTCATAGTTACTAAACCGTCCCATGTGTGATGTCTGTGGTAACTCCAAACAACGTTTGTAAGTTTTACAATATAACTAAAACTGTTCATAGTTATTAGACCAACCCATGTCGGATATAACTTCAAGCAATGTTTGCAAGTTTTACAATATAACTAAAACTGTTCATACTGACCAGACTTTCCCATGTGTGATGTCTAGTAAATCCAAGCAATGTTTGTAAGTTTTATAATTTACCAAAAACTGTTCATAGTTACTAGACTGTCCCATGTGTGATGTCTGTAGTAACTCCAAGCAACATTTGTAAGTTTTAAAATATAAATAAAACTGTTCATACTTACTAAACCATCCCATGTGTGATGTCTGTATTACCGCCAAACAATGTTTGTAAGTTTTACAATATAACTAAAACTGTTCACACTGACCAGACCGTCCCATGTGTGATGTCTGTCATAACTCCAAGCAAAGTCTCTTGTTTTACAATATAACTAAAACTTTTTATAGTTACTGAACTGTCTCGTTTGATGTCTGTAGTAACTCCAAGTAACATTTGTAAGTTTTACAATACAACTAAAACTTTTTATAGTTACTGAACTGTCCCATTTGTGATGTCTGTAGTAACTCCAAATAACATTTGTAAGTTTTACAATATAACTAAAACTTGTTATAGTTACTGAACTGTCTCGTGTGGTGTCTGTAGTAACTCCAAGTAACATTTGTAAGTTTTACAATATAACTAAAACTTTTTATAGTTACAGAACTGTCCCATTTGTGATGTCTGTAGTAACTCCAAGCAATGTTTGTACGTTTTACAATATAACTAAAACTGTTCATAGTTACTGAACTATCTCATATTTTGGTGTCTGTCGTAACTCCAAGTAACATTTGTAAGTTTTACAATATAACTAAAACATTTTATAGTTACTGAACTGTCTCGTGTGATGTCTGTAGTAAGTCCAAGTAACATTTGTAAGTTTTACAATATAACTAAAACATTTTATAGTTACTGAACTGTCTCGTGTGATGTCTGTAGTAAGTCCAAGTAACATTTGTAAGTTTTACAATATAACTAAAACTTTTTATAGTTACTGAACTGTCTCGTGTGATGTCTGTAGTAACTCCAAGTAACATTTGTAAGTTTTACAATATAACTAAAACTTTTTATAGTTACTGAACTGTCCCATTTGTGATGTCTGTAGTAACTCCAAGCAATGTTTGTACGTTTTACAATATAACTAAAACTCTTCATATTTACTGAACTGTCTCGTGTGATGTCTGTAGTAACTCCAAGTAACATTTGTAAGTTTTACAATACAACTAAAACTTTTTATAGTTACTGAACTGTCTCGTGTGATGTTTGTAGTAACTCCAAGTAACATTTGTAAGTTTTACAATATAACTAAAACTTTTTATAGTTACTGAACTGTCCCATTTGTGATGTCTGTAGTAACTCCAAGCAATGTTTGTACGTTTTACAATATAATTAAAACTTTTTATAGTTTATGAACTGTCCCATTTGTGATGTCTGTAGTAACTCCAAGCAATGTTTGTACGTTTTACAATATAACTAAAACTTTTTATAGTTACTGAACTGTCTCGTGTGATGTCTGTAGTAACTCCAAGTAACATTTGTAAGTTTTACAATATAACTAAAACTTTTTATAGTTACTGAACTGTCCCATTTGTGATGTCTGTAGTAACTCCAAGCAATGTTTGTACGTTTTAAAATATAACTAAAACTCTTCATAGTTACTGAACTGTCTCGTGTGATGTCTGTAGTAACTCCAAGTAACATTTGTAAGTTTTACAATATAACTAAAACTTTTTATAGTTACTGAACTGTCCCATTTGTGATGTCTGTAGTAACTCCAAGCAATGTTTGTATGTTTTACAATATAACTAAAACTTTTTATAGTTACTGAACTGTCTCGTGTGATGTCTGTAGTAACTCCAAGTAACATTTGTAAGTTTTACAATATAACTAAAACATTTTATAGTTACTGGACTGTCTCGTGTTATGTCTGTAGTAACTCCAAGTATCATTTGTAAGTTTTACAATATAACTATAACTTTTTTATAGTTACTGAACTGTCCCATTTGTGATGTCTGTAGTAACTCCAAGTAACATTTGTAAGTTTTACAATATAACTAAAACTTTTTATAGTTACTGAACTGTCCCATTTGTGATGTCTGTAGTAAATCCAAGCAATGTTTGTACGTTTTACAATATAACTAAAACTTTTTATAGTTTATGAACTGTCCCATTTGTGATGTCTGTAGTAACTCCAAGCAATGTTTGTACATTTTACAATATAACTAAAACCGTTCTACTTTACAACTGTGTATAGTGCAGTTTATTCATTGTTTTAGTAGACGCAGCATTGACGCTAGTGTTAAAACAAAGTAGGTCATGCTGAACATTTGATCGGCATCGTGATCATTGACCAACTTATCAAAAACAAAGAAGAAAATGGGTCTGATCAGATAGCTGGTAGCAACATAACGTTTTGTGTTTATTGTTGAGCAATATCAATCGACCAATAGAAGCGTAAATCAGCGAGCTAAGCAGGCTAAGGCCCCAATGATGCAACTGGACTGCCTGTCAGCTGGTGTGACAGGGTGATGGCTGTGACAGGGTGATGGCCACGGATGCGTCACTTCTTCATGCTGACTTGCTGTTTGCAGCCAGCCTTCCCGCCCCAGGTCAAGTCAAAGCTCAGGGAAATCTGATGCGGTGGCAATTTTTACCATCTTGTTAGCTTAGGACGCTCCACCGCGCTCCTTAATGACGATCCTATTATCTTAGCAGAGATTGTTGCGGGAATAATCAGAAAGCATCAAATAAGTGACTTGAAAGACTGCCAAGAAACATTCGATGTCATTTCCTGTCACCACCAGGTGATTAACTGAGGACGTGACCAAAGTTTCTTTTTTTAACACTCAATAAACGTTTGGGAACTGAGGAAACTAATTGTTGAAGCTTTGAAAGTGGAATTCTTTCCCTTTCTTGTTTTATGTAGAGCTTCAGTCCTTCAACAGTCCGTATTTTACGCTTCATAATGCGCCACACATTTTCCGTGGGAGACAGGTCTGGACTGCAGGCGGGCCAGGAAAGAACCCGCACTCTTTTTTCACGAAGCCACGCTGTTGTAACACGTGCTGAATGTGGCTTGGCATTGTCTTGCTGAAATAAGCAGGGGCGTCCATGAAAAAGACGGCGCTTAGATGGCAGTATATGTTGTTCCAAAACCTGTATGTACCTTTCAGCATTAATGGTGCCTTCACAGATGTGTAAGTTACCCATGCCTTGGGCACTAATGCACCCCCATACCATCACAGATGCTGGCTTTTCAACTTCTGGATGGTTCGCTTCCCCTTTGGTCCGGATGACACGATGTCGAAAATTTCCAAAAACAATTTGAAATGTGGACTTGTCACACCACAGAACACTTTTCCACTTTGCATCAGTCCATCTTAGATGATCTCGGGCCCAGAGAAGCCGGCGGCGTTTCTGGATGTTGTTGATAAATGGCTTTCGCTTTCCATAGTAAAGCTTTAACTTGCACTTACAGATATAGCGACAAACTGTATTTATTGACAGTGGTTTTCTGAAGTGTTCCTGAGCCCATGTGGTGATATCCTTTAGAGATTGATGTCGGTTTTTGATACAGTGCTGTCCGAGGGATCAAAAGTCACAGTCATTCAATGTTGGTTTCCGGCCATGCCGCTTACGTGGAGTGATTTCTCCAGATTCTCTGAACCTTTTGATGATATTATGGAGCATAGATGTTGAAATCCCTAAATTTCTTGCAGTTGCACTTTGAGAAACGTTGTTCTTAAACTGTTTGACTATTTGCTCACGCAGTTGTGGACAAAGGGGTGTACCTCGCCCCATCCTTTCTTGTAAAAGACTGAGCATTGTTTGGGAAGCTGTTTTTATACCCAATCATGGCACCCACCTGTTCCGAGTTAACCTGCACACCTGTGGGATGTTCCAAATAAGTGTTTGATGAGCATTCCTCAACTTTATCAGTATTTATTGCCACCTTTCCCAACTTCTTTGTCACGTGTTGCTGGCATCAAATTCTAATGTTAATGATTATTTGCAAAAAAATAAATTAAGTTTATGAGTTTGAACATCAAATATGTTGTCTTTGTAGCATATTCAACTGAATATGGGTTGAAAAGGATTTGCAAATCATTGTATTCCGTTTATATTTACATCTAACACAATTTCCCAACTCATACGGAAACGGGGTTTGTACATTTTTATGTCAGGTGTAGATCCACATGTGGCCTTTGTTTACATTGTGACGCCGGTGTCCTACGGTGTGTAGTGAAGCATGTTTCGCTATTCCTCGTCCTCCAGTGATAATGATACATGTAGGAAACTACAGGATCATACATTGTTCATATTCCAAGTTCTCACGTGTCCAGGGACATATTTACTGACTTTATAAATATAATATGAATTAAAAAACAAGGAAACAAGATTGTGTGTCGATAAAAAATATTGATGTAATCATAGTTGTATCGACTCGATGCACTCTTGTACTTGGTATCATTACAGTGGATGTCAGGTGTAGATCCACCTGTGGCATTTGTTTACATTGTGACGCCGGTGTGCCACGGTCAATAGTGAAGCATGTTTCGCTATTCCTCGTCCTCCGGTGATAATGCTACTTGTAGGGAATTAAAGGATCATACATTGGTCATATTCCAAGTTCTCATGTGTCCAGGGACATAATTTCGGAGTATATAAACATAGTATGAACTTAAAAAAAAAAACAAAAGAAAATGTTGTGATGCCAAAAAATATCGACATATTAATAGTAGTATCGACTAGATATGTGCCTGTACTTGGTATCATTACAGTGGATGTCAGGTGTAGATCCACCCGTGGCGTTTGTTTACATTGTGATGCCGGTGAGCTATTGTATCCTCCTAAAGTGTGTAGTGAAGCACGTTTAGCTATTCCTCGTCCTCCAGTGATAATGATACTTGTAATAAACTCACTTTGTCACCACGGAGGCCAGGATTAGTGATTTAGAAGTAGCTAAAAGACTGCAGACCTCTTCAGTGTTGTAGCGTCACCTTTATCTTTACTTTTTACACCAAAATGCGCCCGTTCTCCCTTTTTCTTTCTACACGCCGTGTCTGCTTGTAAGTACTCTGTGTGCGTGCGCTGCCGAACACGCTCCTCTGCTCGTAAAACCAGCAAGCGGTACTTTTCAAACAGGGTATAGTACCGTTTTTGACTCATCAGTACCGTGACACTACAACCCGAGCTCCTAAACAGTAAACCTAGGTCCGTCCATCCATCCGTTTTCTACCGCTTGTCCCTTTTGGGGTTTACAGGGGGGTGCTGGAGCCTATCTCAGCTGCATTCGGGTGGAAGGCAGGGTACACCCTGGACAAGTTGCCAACCGCATCGCGGTAAACCCAGGTCATGTGACGTCAATTCTTTATGAAGAAAGAACGGCGATGGCGTGCAGCGCTAATGCATGAATGGATGCATGAATGGATGAATGACTGAGGTTGCCAGCGTCCTAAAAAGAAATGTTACACCTTGCAGGGCTGGTCGACCTCATTTCTTTTGGGCCTTTTTTTAAATATTTGTGTGAAAGGAGTTTTTTCCACTATCCTCAAAGGTTGAATGGACAGTTTTTGTTCGTCAAAGATGTTTCAGAGTCACTTTTATCAAACCTTTGTGTGGCTCTTAGGAGCTGACTAATCTTTAAGATTATAAATAGTGGACAAATTAATTGGTTCTAAATTATCCATCGACTTTTAAACTCTGTTTTGAGCGTAAATATTTATTCATACTGTACTGTTTTACTATGAAGCCACGCCGTTGTAACACGTTGCTTTGCGTTGTCTTGCTGAAATAAGCAGGGGCGGCCACGATGACGTTGCTTGGATGGCAACATGTGTTGCTCCAAAACCTGTATGGACCATTCAGTATTAATGGTGCCTTCACAGATGTGTAAGTTACCCATGCTTTGGCCACTAATACACCCCCATGCCATCACAAATTTGCTACTCGACGATGTCCACAGTTTCCAAAATCAATTTGAAATGTGGACTCTTCAGACCACCGAACACTTTTCCCACTTTGCATCAGTCCATTTAAGATGAACTCGGGCCCACCGAAGCCGGCGGCGCTTCTGGGTGTTGTTGATAAATGGCTTTCGCTTCGCAATAACAGTAGAAACATTTAAGTCTCACCTTAAAGCTCATTTGTATACTCTAGCCTTTAAATAGACTCCCTTTTTAGACCAGTTGATCTGCCGTTTCTTTTCTTTTTTCTCCTATGTCCCACTCTTCCTTGTGGAGGGGGTCCGGTCCGACCCGGTGGCCATGTACTGCTTGCCTGTGTATCGGCTGGGGACATCTCTGCGCTGCTGATCCGCCTCCGCTTGGGATGTTTTCCTGCTGGCTCCGCTGTGAACGGGACTCTCGCTGCTGTGTTGGATCCGCTTTGGACTGGACTTTTGCGACTGTGTTGGATCCATTATGGATTGAACTTTCACAGTATCATGTTAGACCCGCTCGACATCCATTGCTTTCCTCCTCTCCAAGGTTCTCATAGTCATCATTGTCACCGACGTCCCACTGGGTGTGAGTTTTCCTTGCCCTTATGTGGGCCTACTGAGGATGTCCTAGTGGTTTGTGTTGTGGTTTGTGCAGCCCTTTGAGACACTAGTGATTTAGGGCTACATAAGTAAACATTGATTGATTGATGTCTCGACCAACTGTGGTTACTGACAACGGTTTTCCGGAGTGTTTCTGAGCCCATGTGGTGATATCCTTTACACGCCAATGCCGCTTTTTGATGCAGTACCGCTAGAGGGACGGAAGGTCACGGGCATTCAATGTGATTTTTCCCAGATTCTCTGAACATTTTAATGATATTACAGACCGTAGATGGTGAAATCCCTAAATTCCTTGCAATAGAAATGTTGTTCTTAAACTGTCTGAAATTTTGCTCACGCATTTGTTCACAAAGCGGCGACCCTCGCCCCGTGCTTGTTGGTGAATGACTGCGCATTTCACGGAAGCTGCTTTATACCCAATCATGGCACCCTACCTGTTCCCAATCAGCCTGTCCACCTGTGGGAAGTTCCAAATAAGCGTTTGATGAGCATTTCTCGGTCTTTTTTGCCACCTGTGCCAGCTTTTTTGAAACACGTCGCAGCCATCCAATTCAAAATGAGCTAATATTTGCAAAAAATAACAACGTTTACCAGTTTGAACGGTAAATATCTTGTCTTTGCGGTCTATTCAATCGAATATAGGTTGAAAAGTACTCGCAAATTATTGTATTCTGTTTTTAATTACCTTTTACACAACGTGACAACTTCAATGTTTGGGTTTTTTATTTCATTGACGTTTTAGCCGAATGTAGCATCCGGCTTTTTGTGTGTGGGCAAGCTTGTTAAAGGCCTACTGAAATGAGATTTTCTTATTTAAACAGGGATAGCAGCTCCATTCTATGTGTCATACTTGATAATTTCGCGATATTGCCGTATTTTTGCTGAAAGGATTCAGTAGAGAACATCCACAATAAAGTTCGCAACTTTCGGTGCTAAGAGAAAAGCTCTGCCTCTACCGGAAGTCGCAGACGATGACGTCGCATGTTTGATGGCACCTCAATGTTTTTAATGGGAGCCTCCAACAAAAAGTGCTAATCGGACCGAGAAAACAACAATTTCCCCATTAATTTGAGCGAGGATGAAAGATTTGTGTTTGAAGATATCGATAGCGACGGACTAGAAAAAAGAAAAAGAAAAAAAAAAGTTTAAAAAAAAACGCGATTGCATTGGGACTGATTCCGATGTTTTTAGAGACATTTACTAGGATAATTCTGGGAAATCCCTTATCTTTCTATTGTGTTGCTAGTGTTTTAGTGAGTTATATAGTACCTGATAGTCGGAAGGGTGTACGTCCATGGGTGTCTTGAGCGAGGATGAAAAATTTGTGTTTGAAGATATCGATAGCGACGGACTAGAAAAAAGAAAAAGAAAAAAAAAACATGTTAAAAAAAAAACGCGATTGCATTGGGACGGATTCCGATGTTTTTAGACACATTTACTAGGATAATTCTGGGAAATCCCTTATCTTTCTATTGTGTTGCTAGTGTTTTAGTGAGTTAAATAGTACCTGATAGTCGGAAGGGTGTACGTCCATGGGTGTCTTGAGCGAGGATGAAAGATTTGTGTTTGAAGATATCGATAGCGACGGACTACAAAAAAAAAAAGATAAAAAAAAAACAGGTTAAAAAAAAAAACGCGATTGCATTGGGACGGATTCCGATGTTTTTAGTGACATTTACTGGGATAATTCTGGGAAATCCCTTATCTTTCTATTGTGTTGCTAGTGTTTTAGTGAGTTAAATAGTACCTGATAGTCGGAAGGGTGTACGTCCACGGGTATCTTGAGCGAGGATGAAAGATTTGTGTTTGAAGATATCGATAGCGACGGACTAGAAAAAAGAAAAAGAAAAAAAAAACTAGTTAAAAAAAAAAACGCGATTGCATTGGGACGGATTCCGATGTTTTTAGAGACATTTACTAGGATAATTCTGGGAAATCCCTTATCTTTCTATTGTGTTGCTAGAGTTTTAGTGAGTTAAGTAGTACCTGATAGTCGGAAGGGTGTACGTCCACGGGTGTCTTGAGCGATGATGAAAGATTTGTGTTTGAAGATATCGATAGTGACGGACTAGAAAAAAGAAAAAGAAAAAAAAAACAAGTTAAAAAAACAAAACGCGATTGCATTGGGACGGATTCCGATGTTTTTAGAGACATTTACTGGGATAATTCTGGGAAATCCCTTATCTTTCTATTGTGTTGCTAGTGTTTTAGTGAGTTTAATAGTACCTGATAGTCGGAAGGGTGTACGTCCACGGGTGTCTTGAGCGAGGATGAAAGATTTGTGTTTGAAGATATCGATAGCGACGGACTAGAAAAAAAAAAAAATGAAAAAAAAACAAGTTAAAAAAACAACAGGCGATTGCATTGAGACGGATTCCGATGTTTTTAGACACATTTACTGGGATAATTCTGGGAAATCCCTTATCTTTCTATTGTGTTGCTAGTGTTTTAGTGAGTTTAATAGTACCTGATAGTCGGAAGGGTGTACGTCCATGGGTGTCTTGAGCGAGGATAAAAGATTTGTGTTTGAAGATATCGATAGCGACGGACTAGAAAAAAGAAAAAGAAAAAAAAACAAGTTAAAACAACAACAACAGGCGATTGCATTGGGACGGATTCCGATGTTTTGAGAGACATTTACTGGGATAATTCTGGGAAATCCCTTATCTTTCTATTATGTTGCTAGTGTTTTAGTGAGTTAAATAGTACCTGATAGTCGGAAGGGTGTACGTCCACGGGTGTCTTGAGCGAGGATGAAAGATTTGTGTTTGAAGATATCGATAGCGACGGACTAGAAAAAAGAAAAAGATTAAAAAAAACAAGTTAAAAAAAAATAAACGCGATTGCATTGGGACTGATTCCGATGTTTTTAGAGACATTTACGAGGATAATTCTAGGAAACCCCTTATCTTTCTATTGTGTTGCTAGTGTTTTAGTGAGTTGAATAGTACCTGATAGTCGGAAGGGTGTACGTCCACGGGTGTCTTGAGCGAGGATAAAAGATTTGTTTGACGATATCGATAGCGACGGACTAGAAAAAAGAAAAAGAAAAAAGAAAAATGTTAAAAAAAAAAACGCGATTGCATTGGGACAGATTCCAATGTTTTTAGACACATTTACTAGGATAATTCTGGGAAATCCCTTATCTTTCTATTGTGTTGCTAGTGTTTTAGTGAGTTAAATAGTACCTGATAGTCGGAAGGGTGTACGTCCATGGGTGTCTTGAGCGAGGATGAAAGATTTGTGTTCGAAGATATCGATAGCGACGGACTAGAAAAAAGAAAAAGAAAATAAAAACAAGTAAAAAAAAAACGCGATTGCATTGGGACGGATTCCGATGTTTTTAGAGACATTTAGTAGGATCATTCTGGGAAATCCCTTTTCTTTCTATTGCGTTGCTAGTGTTTTGGTGTGTTTAATAGTACCTGATAGTCGGAAGGGTGTACGTCCATGGGTGTCTTGAGCGAGGATGAAAGATTTGTGTTTGAAGATATCGATAGCGACGGACTAGAAAAAAAAAAAAAAAAAAAAAAAAAACAAGTTAAAAAAAACAACGCGATTGCATTGGGACGGATTCCGATGTTTTTAGAGACATTTACTGGGATAATTCTGGGAAATCCCTTATCTTTCTATTGTGTTGCTAGTGTTTTAGTGAGTTTAATAGTACCTGATAGTCGGAAGGGTGTACGTCCATGGGTGTCTTGAGCGAGGATAAAAGATTTGTGTTTGAAGATATCGATAGCGACGGACTAGAAAAAAGAAAAAAAAAACAAGTTAAAAAAAAAACGCGATTGCATTGGGACGGATTCCGATGTTTTTAGAGACATTTACTGGGATAATTCTGGGAAATCCCTTATCTTTCTATTGTGTTGCTAGTGTTTTAGTGAGTTTAATAGTACCTGATAGTCGGAAGTGTGTACGTCCACGGGTGTCTTGAGCGAGGATGAAAGATTTGTGTTTGAAGATATCGATAGCGACGGACTAGAAAAAAAAAATTATTAAAAAACAAAAGTTAAAAAAAAACCAGGCGATTGCATCAGGACGGATTCCGATGTTTTTAGAGACATTTACTAAGATAATTCTGGGAAATCCCTATTCTTTCTATTGTGTTGCTAGTGTTTTAGTGAGTTATATAGTACCTGATAGTCAGGAGGGTGTAGGTCCATGGGTGTCTTGAGCGAGGATGAAAGATTTGTGTTTGAAGATATCGATAGCGACGGACTAGAAAAAAGAAAAAGAAAAAAAAAACTAGTTAAAAAAAAAAACGCGATTGCATTGGGACGGATTCCGATGTTTTTAGAGACATTTACTAGGATAATTCTGGGAAATCCCTTATCTTTCTATTGTGTTGCTAGAGTTTTAGTGAGTTAAGTAGTACCTGATAGTCGGAAGGGTGTACGTCCACGGGTGTCTTGAGCGATGATGAAAGATTTGTGTTTGAAGATATCGATAGTGACGGACTAGAAAAAAGAAAAAGAAAAAAAAAACAAGTTAAAAAAACAAAACGCGATTGCATTGGGACGGATTCCGATGTTTTTAGAGACATTTACTGGGATAATTCTGGGAAATCCCTTATCTTTCTATTGTGTTGCTAGTGTTTTAGTGAGTTTAATAGTACCTGATAGTCGGAAGGGTGTACGTCCATGGGTGTCTTGAGCGAGGATGAAAGATTTGTGTTTGAAGATATCGATAGCGACGGACTAGAAAAAAAAAAAAATGAAAAAAAAACAAGTTAAAAAAACAACAGGCGATTGCATTGAGACGGATTCCGATGTTTTTAGACACATTTACTGGGATAATTCTGGGAAATCCCTTATCTTTCTATTGTGTTGCTAGTGTTTTAGTGAGTTTAATAGTACCTGATAGTCGGAAGGGTGTACGTCCATGGGTGTCTTGAGCGAGGATAAAAGATTTGTGTTTGAAGATATCGATAGCGACGGACTAGAAAAAAGAAAAAGAAAAAAAAACAAGTTAAAACAACAACAACAGGCGATTGCATTGGGACGGATTCCGATGTTTTGAGAGACATTTACTGGGATAATTCTGGGAAATCCCTTATCTTTCTATTATGTTGCTAGTGTTTTAGTGAGTTGTATAGTACCTGATAGTCGGAAGGGTGTACGTCCACGGGTGTCTTGAGCGAGGATGAAAGATTTGTGTTTGAAGATATCGATAGCGACGGACTAGAAAAAAGAAAAAGATTAAAAAAAACAAGTTAAAAAAAAATAAACGCGATTGCATTGGGACTGATTCCGATGTTTTTAGAGACATTTACGAGGATAATTCTAGGAAACCCCTTATCTTTCTATTGTGTTGCTAGTGTTTTAGTGAGTTGAATAGTACCTGATAGTCGGAAGGGTGTACGTCCACGGGTGTCTTGAGCGAGGATAAAAGATTTGTTTGACGATATCGATAGCGACGGACTAGAAAAAAGAAAAAGAAAAAAGAAAAATGTTAAAAAAAAAAACGCGATTGCATTGGGACAGATTCCAATGTTTTTAGACACATTTACTAGGATAATTCTGGGAAATCCCTTATCTTTCTATTGTGTTGCTAGTGTTTTAGTGAGTTAAATAGTACCTGATAGTCGGAAGGGTGTACGTCCATGGGTGTCTTGAGCGAGGATGAAAGATTTGTGTTCGAAGATATCGATAGCGACGGACTAGAAAAAAGAAAAAGAAAATAAAAACAAGTAAAAAAAAAACGCGATTGCATTGGGACGGATTCCGATGTTTTTAGAGACATTTAGTAGGATCATTCTGGGAAATCCCTTTTCTTTCTATTGCGTTGCTAGTGTTTTGGTGTGTTTAATAGTACCTGATAGTCGGAAGGGTGTACGTCCATGGGTGTCTTGAGCGAGGATGAAAGATTTGTGTTTGAAGATATCGATAGCGACGGACTAGAAAAAAAAAAAAAAAAAAAAAAAAAACAAGTTAAAAAAAACAACGCGATTGCATTGGGACGGATTCCGATGTTTTTAGAGACATTTACTGGGATAATTCTGGGAAATCCCTTATCTTTCTATTGTGTTGCTAGTGTTTTAGTGAGTTTAATAGTACCTGATAGTCGGAAGGGTGTACGTCCATGGGTGTCTTGAGCGAGGATAAAAGATTTGTGTTTGAAGATATCGATAGCGACGGACTAGAAAAAAGAAAAAAAAAACAAGTTAAAAAAAAAACGCGATTGCATTGGGACGGATTCCGATGTTTTTAGAGACATTTACTGGGATAATTCTGGGAAATCCCTTATCTTTCTATTGTGTTGCTAGTGTTTTAGTGAGTTTAATAGTACCTGATAGTCGGAAGTGTGTACGTCCACGGGTGTCTTGAGCGAGGATGAAAGATTTGTGTTTGAAGATATCGATAGCGACGGACTAGAAAAAAAAAATTATTAAAAAACAAAAGTTAAAAAAAAACCAGGCGATTGCATCGGGACGGATTCCGATGTTTTTAGAGACATTTACTAAGATAATTCTGGGAAATCCCTATTCTTTCTATTGTGTTGCTAGTGTTTTAGTGAGTTATATAGTACCTGATAGTCAGGAGGGTGTAGGTCCATGGGTGTCTTGAGCGAGGATGAAAGATTTGTGTTTGAAGATATCGATAGCAACGGACTAGAAAAAAGAAAAAGAAAAAAAAACAAGTTAGAAAAAAAAACAAGTTAAAAAAAAAAACGCGATTACATTGGGACAGATTCCGATGTTTTTAGAGACATTTACTAGGATAATTCTGGGAAATCCCTTATCTTTCTATTGTGTTGCTAGTGTTTTAGTGAGTTAAATAGTACCTGATAGTCGGAAGGGTGTACGTCCATGGGTGTCTTGAGCGAGGATGAAAGTTTTGTCTTTGAAGATATCGATAGCGACGGACTAGAAAAAAAAAAAAGATAACAAAAAACAAGTTCAAAAAAACAAAACCCAATTGCATTGGGACGGATTCCGATGTTTTTAGAGACATTTACTGGGATAATTCTGGGAAATCCCTTATCTTTCTATTGGGTTGCTAGTGTTTTAGTGAGTTTAATAGTACCTGATAGTCGGAAGGGTTTACGTCCATGGGTGTCTTGAGCGAGGATGAAAGATTTGTGTTTGAAGATATCGATAGCGACGGACTAGAAAAAAGAAAAAGAAAAAAAAAACAAGTAAAAAAAAAAACGCGATTGCATTGGGACGGATTCCGATGTTTTTAGACACATTTACTTGGATAATTCTGGGAAATCCCTTATCTTTCTATTGTGTTGCTAGTGTTTTAGTGAGTTATATAGTACCTGATAGTCGGAAGGGTGTACCTCCACGGGTGTCTTGAGCGAGGATGAAAGATTTGTGTTTGAAGATATCGATAGCGACGGACTAGAAAAAAAAAAAAGATGAAAAAAAACAAGTTAAAAAAACAACAGGCGATTGCATTGGGACGGATTCCGATGTTTTTAGAGACATTTACTGGGATAATTCTGGGAAATCCCTTATCTTTCTATTGTGTTGCTAGTGTTTTAGTGAGTTAAATAGTACCTGATAGTCGGAAGGGTGTACCTCCACGGGTGTGTTGACGCCAAAGTCTCAGGGGAGTCGACAGGCAGCTTTATGGACGGCACAAGCTCAGCTTTTCTCCGGTAAGAAGCGACTTTTTACCTAAATTTTCTCACCATAACCTGCTAGTTGACGTTCCGTCGTGATTCATGTTTGCTTGATCCTGTCACGTCTGTAAATCGGGTTTTATGTTTGATCATGTTTTGTTTTGTTTTCTGGACTCTTGTTCCGTTTTTTTTTTTCACTTCCTGGTTCGTTTGTTTTTACCATGACAACTCATTGCTTTTCACCTTGCCCTCCTAGTCACGCCCATGCCCTCAGCCCCGCACCTGTTCCTAATTACCACAGCCACTATTTAAGTCAATTTTATTTCTGCCCATCAGTCTGGGAACATTAACTCTCATTGTGATCTAAGACCTTTGCTGCTCGTTCTCCATGCCCACGATCACCTGGCGCACCTTGCTATTCTTGCCTCCTGTTTTTGTTGTCACAGTAAGTCAGGGGTAGGGAACCTATGGCTCGCGAGCCAGATGTGGCTCTTTTGATGACTGCATCTGGTTCTCGGATAAATGTGAGCTGAGACTGTTAAAAATAATGTTCAAAATATAAAACATGCTCATGCATTCTAATCCATCCATCCTTTTTTCTACCGCACTTGTTCAAGAAGTTGCAATAAGGGTAAGAAGTGATTTATTTATTATCGGTTAGTTTAGGGTTTGCCCTCCTGGGGGTTCTTCAGACCACCAAGCACCGACATGAGAGCCTGTTTCAGTGCTACAATATTTATTTTTTTTCAATAAGTCTCTCAGTTGCTTTCCAGCAATTGTATTTTTCCTCTTTCGGTCTCACTCGCATTCTGGCTCCAGCCCCAACCCCGTCTCTCATCCTGGCTGCTGCTTATAAATGAGATAAAAAGGACCAGGTGGGCCTTCTATGCACCTGTTGCTGATTTCGAGGCTGGTCCTGGTAACAACCCGCTTCGCTGCAGTCCCGCAGGCCACACCCCCTCCACAGTTAGCTTCAGAATAACAATGTTGATACAAAGAATAAGAGACCTATTATAATCTAGAAATGTTGGTCTTACTTAAAAATGCACGCGTTCAGTTGTGTTCAGTGTTGAAAAAAATATTATACGGCTCTCACGGAAATACATTTTGATATATTTGGATTCTTGGCTCTCTCAGCCAAAAAGGTTCCCGACCCCTGCAGTAAGTGTTTTCTTTTAGTTTTCTATAGTCATGCCATCGTGCTGTTTCTGTTCATAGTTCATTCATGCCATCGTGCAAGTGCTTTTGTTTCCTGTTTGTAGCCAAGTTTTATACCTCCTTGTGAGCGCCCTTAGTTTGCTTATTTTTGTATTTAGTGTATAAATAAATAATCATGTAACCTGAATTCACGCCTGGCTCGTCCCGTATTCCCTCTGCGTCGAAGGAGCACAAACAATCCAAGTCCAAGCTTGACAGATTGATTGATTGATACTTTTATTAGTAGATTGCACAGTTCAGTACATATTCCGTACTATTGACCACTAAGTTTTTCAACTTGTTTAAGTCGGGGTCCACGTTAATCAATTCATGGTACAAATATATACTATCAACATAATACAGTCATCACACAAGTTAATCATCATAGTATGTACATTGAATTATTTACATTATTTACAATCCGGGGGGTGGGATGAGGAGCTTTGGTTGATATCAGAACTTCAGTCATCAACAATTGCATCAACAGAGAAATGTGGACATTGAAACAGTGTAGGTCTTACTTAGTAGGATATGTACAGCCAGCAGAGAACATAGTGAGTTCAGATAGCATAAGAACAAGTATCTACATTAGAAGTACATTTGAGTTGTTTATAATCCGGGGAGATGGGATGTGAATGGAGGAGGGTAGTAGTAAAGTGTTGAAGTTGCCTGGAGGTGTTGTTTTAGAGCACTTTTGAAGGAATATAGAGATGCACTTACTTTTACACCCGTTGGGAGTGCATTCCACATTGATGTGGCATAGAAAGAGAATGAGTTAAGACCTTTGTTAGATCGGAATCTGGGTTTAACGTGGTTTGTGGAGCTCCCCCTGGTGTTGTGGTTATGGCGGTTAAGGAAGTAGTTTGACATGTACTTCGGTATCAAGGAGGTGTAGCGGATTTTATAGACTAGGCTCAGTGCAAGTTGTTTTACTCTGTCCTCCACCCTGAAGTGGGTTGGATTGAGGTGTGATCTGGGGTAGAGGTCTAAAAGTAACCGGACTAGCTTATTCTGGGATATTTGGAGTCTAAATTTGAGGGTTTTGGAGGTGCTGGGGTACCAGGAGGTGCAAGCGTAATCGAAGAAGGGTTGAATGAGAGTTCCCGCTAGAATCCTCAAGGTGCTTTTGTTGACCAGAGAGGAGATTCTGTAGAGGAATCTCGTTCTTTGGTTGACCTTTTTGATCACCTTGGTTGCCATTTTATCACAGGAAAGATTAGCCTCTAGAATGGAACCTAGGTAGGTGATCTCATCCTTCCTGGTGATAACAATGTCACCCACTTTTATAGTGAAGTCATTGACTTTAAGAAGGTTGATGTGGGACCCAAATAGGATGGATTCCGTTTTACCTAAGTGTATGGATAGCTTGTTGTCAGCGAGCCAGGTGCAAATATTGAGGAGTTCAGCACTGAGGATTTGTTCCACCTGTGACTTGTCCTTGCCGGATACCAGCAGGGCCGAGTCATCCGCAAACAGGAACAATTCACAGTGGCATGCTGAGGGCATGTCATTCACGTATATTAGGAACAGTAAAGGTCCTAGTATGCTGCCTTGGGGGACTCCACAGCTTACTGAGAGGGGAGGGGACATGGTGCCTTTCACCTCTACCACCTGTTTCCTCCCCTCCAAGTAAGATTGCATCCAGCTCCATGAGGTTTTGTCGAATCCGATTGCTCGGAGCTTATCCAACAGTATAGCGTGGTTAACGGTGTCAAAGGCCTTCTGAATGTCCAGCATGACCATGCCGCAGTATTTGCCCGTGTCCACCTCATGTTTGATGTGGTCGCTCGGATAGAGAAGGCATGTGTCAGTGGAGTGGTTAGTTCTGAAGCCGGATTGGAATTTGTACATTAGTTTATTAGTAGCAAGGTATCTATCAACCTGTTCATAAACAATTTTCTCCATTACTTTCGAAATGGAACTGAGAATAGAAACAGGTCGGTAGTTACCAGGTTCTAATTTGCTAGTAGGCCTTTAAACCTGCCTAGATTTTCTCGGGCCTTTTTAACCGGCACTTAGCCTGCCGCCTCTGCATCCCGAGGTCCCGCCAACGAGCGTGCTTCTTAAAAAGTCACACAAGCGTGGCTCAGCGCTTTCAACTCCCTCCTGGCAAAAACAAACCAAGGTATACTCGAAACTCTTCCCACTCCTCTCCCGGGGGGGGGAGAAAAAAAAAAAAAACCCCGATCCCGCCAAATCGTTTTTTTCTCCGAGCTAATCCAAGACGTTAAGTAGCCAAAGCGTCTTCCCCCTCAATTCCCATCACTCGCCGCACTTGACAGGCTCCGCCGGCAGTGTTAATTCGTCACAATAACGCGGCGCTCTGCAGGCACTTCTATTATTATTATCATCGCTATAACGGCCTGCGCGTTTGGAGAGGATGCGGCGAATCCATTTCAAATCCCCGCTGACGGAAATTAGCCAGACTGAAAATGAGTTGGGGTTTTTTTTCTCCCGACTAATAATTGCAGCCTGTTGGTTTTTATTGTGAGGCTTCCAGAAACCCGACTCCTTTATTATTGGGATTGAACGGCATCATGTTGTGATGTTCTCATCCGCTATGTTGCTAATAGCGATGACTCCAAAGACTTCGCTTTGAGTCATTCACTCACTTCCTGGGTGTTTTTCTTCTTTTTCTCCGCGTTTAATTATGGGCCGGGTTGTTTATTTAGGCAGCGCGCAAAGACGAGTTGATTGGAAGCAGGCGATGACTGGAAAGTTGAGATGTTCGATCATGGCTTTTTTTTCTTGCCGATATCCCATATTGTCCAACTCTTCATTACCAACCGATACCGATATATACAGTCGAGGAATAAACACGTTATTTTGCCTAATATTGTTGTGATGCATTAAACCAGGGGTCTCCAACTCAATTGGTCTGGGGGGCACTGGATGCAGTGCCTTTAAGGTTTAAACACACACACACACACACACACACACACTCACACACGCACACACACACACACACACACACACACACACACACACACACACACACACACACCGTTTCCATATGAGTTGGGAAATTGTGTTAAATGTAAATATAAACAGAATACAATGATTTGCAAATAGTTTTCAACCCATATTCAGTTGAATATGCAACAAAGACAACATATTTGATGTTCGAACTCATAAACTTTATTTTTTATTTTTTTTGCAAATAATAATTAACTTCGAATTTCATGGCTGCAACACGTGCCAAAGTAGTTGGGAAAGGGCATGTTTACCACTGTGTTACATCACCTTTTCTTTAAACAACACTCAATAAACGTTTGGGAACTGAGGAAACTAATTGCCTTGGGGTGGTTTAGCTCGGTTGGTAGAGCGGCCGTGCCAGCAACTTGAGGGTTGCAGGTTCGATTCCCGCATCCGCCATCCTAGTCACTGCCGTTGTGTCCTTGGGCAAGACACTTTACCCACCTGCTCCCAGTGCCACCCACACTGGTTTGAATGTGACTTAGATATTGGGTTTCAGTATGTAAAGCGCTTTGAGTAATTAGAGAAAAAGCGCTATATAAATATAATTCACTTCACTTTAAATAGACCTCCTTTTTAGACCAGTTGATCTGCCGCTTCTTTTCTTTTTTCTCCTATATCCCCCCCCTCCCTTGAAGAGGGGGTCCGGTCCAATGACCATGGATGAAGTACCGGCTGTCCAGAGTCGGGACCCAGGATGGACCGCTCGTCGGTTGGGGACATCTCTACGATGCTGATCCGCCTCCGCTTGAGATGGTTTCCTGTGGACGGGACTCTCGCTGCTGTCTTGGATCCGCTTTGAACTGAACTCTCGCGGCTGTGTTGGAGCCACTATGGATTGAACTTTCACAGTATCATGTTAGACCCGCTCGACATCCATTGCTTCCGGTCCCCTAGAGGGGGGGGGGGGGTTGCCCACTTCTGAGGTCCTCTCCAAGGTTTCTCATAGTCAGCATTGTCACTGGCGTCCCACTGGATATGAATTCTCCCTGCCCACTGGGTGTGAGTTTTCCTTGCACTCTTGTGGGTTCTTCCGAGGATGTCGTAGTCGTAATGGTTTGTACAGTCCTTTGAGACATTTGTGATTTGGGGCTATATAAATAAACATTGATTGATTGATTGAATTGTTGAAGCTTTGAAAGTGGAATTCTTTCCCATTCTTGTTTTATGCAGAGCTTCAGTCCTTCAACAGTCTGGGGTCTCCGCTGTCGTATTTTACGCTTCATAATGCGCCATACATTTTCCATGGGAGACAGGTCTGGACTGCAGGCGGGCCAGGAAAGTACCCGCACTCTTTTTTTTTTACAAAGCCACGGTGTTGTAACACTTGTCTTGCTGAAATAAGCAGGGGCGTCCATGATAACGTTGCTTGGATGACAACATAATTTGCCCCAAAACCTGTATCTACCTTTCAGCATTAATGGTGCCTTCATAGATGTGTAAGTTACCCATGCCATGGGCACTAAAACACCCCCATACCATCACAGAGTCTGGCTTTTCAACTTTGCGCCTATAACAATCCGAATGGTTCTTTTCCTCTTTGTTCTGGAGGACACCACGTCTTCTGTTTCCAAATTAAATTTCAAATGGGGACTCGTCAGACCACAGAACACTTTTCCACTTTGCATCAGTCCATCTCAGATGAGCTCGGGCCCAGCCAAGCCGGCGGCGTTTCAGGGTGTTGTTGATAAATGGGTTTGGCTTTGCATAGTAGAGTTTTAACTTGCACTTACAGATGTAACGACCAACTGTAGTTACTGACAGTGGTTTTATGACGTGTTCCTGAGCCCATGTGGTGATATCCTTTACACACTGATGTCGGTTTTTGCTGCAGTTCCACCTGAGGGATCAAAGGTCCGTAATTTTATCGCTTATGTGCAGTGATTTCTCCAGATTATTCCAACCTTTTGATGATTTTACGGACCGTAGATGGTAAAATCCCTAAATTCCTTGCGAAAGCTCGTTGAGAAATGTTGTTCTAAAACTGTTCGACAATTTGCTTACAAAATGGTGACTCTCGCCCCATCCTTGTTTGTGAATTACTTAGCATTTCATGGAAGCTGCTTTTATACCCAATCATGGCACCCACCTGTTCCCAATTAGCCTGCACACCCGTGGGATGTTCCAAATAAGTGTTTGATGAGCATTCCTCAACTTTATCAGTATTTATTGCCCCCTTTCCCAACATCAAATTCTAAAGTTAATGATTATTTACACACAAAAAAAAGTTTATTAGTTTGAACATCAAATATGTTGTCTTTGTAGCATATTCAACTGAATATGGGTTGAAAAGGAATTGCAAATCATTGTATTCTGTTTATATTTACATCTAACACAATTTCCCAACTCATATGGAAACGGGGTTTGTATATATATATATATATATATATATATATATATATATATATACATATATATATGATACTTGTTTAGATTATTTTAGACTGCATTGACTATGTATGTTGAGCTTGTGTGCTATTGTGTGCTTAGCTGTTGTGTAGCCCCTAGCTCCTAGTAGCCTATAGCCTACCATGTTTACCTTTTTGTAAATGTTTTGACTTAAATAGAAGAAAAGACCAACTTTGCGTGTCTATCGGAGGACATTTAGATGTTAACTGGCTATTCTTATTTTTTTCGCTAATATCGGCGCCCTAATTTCCTGGTTACTGAATCTAAAATGCAAAGTATCGTTCTTAGACGTTACAGTCTAAGGCTCCCGATTGGCGAATATGGTTCGGTTTTAGCGTCACCTGTTGCCAAGTCGTAGTCTTGGACACAATATTAAGTTTATTTTGACCCCGGGGGTCAGGAGGAAATTTGTTTTGACTTCATACGGCGGCTGCTCGGCAAAAGCAATTTGATCCTCGACCCCCAGCTAACTGCAACATATTGGGGCTGGAAGTCCTTTAAAAATACATCAATCATATTTGACACGCCGAGGAAAAGGACGACGATGATTGGCCGGGAGGGAAAAAAAAAATTGGTTAATTTGGAAACACTTTTTCCCCAGGGAAGTCGTGGAAGTACAAATAATCTGTTTCCAGGGTTAGGACGTGGCCCCCAAAGATCATGTTTTTAGTGTACAAGCAATGGTTCAGGTCACGTTTCAGAATGGCTCAAATGAACCCCCTGAAGTGAGACGGGTTTTATTTCCACGAGCCATCAAGTCCTGGTCCAAGTGCATTGTTTTGGACAACGCAGTGGACCAAGTCCTGGTCCAAGTGCCTTGTTTTACTACCTAAGTCAACATCAATGATTGAACCGCTTTAGTTGACATATAACGTGAGAGCCGAAGGGGTCATTTCTAGCAAAAAATTTATATCAGCGTGTGTTGTTGTATTGTTAACTTCATTATTGTCACAAAATAATGAACTTTTTATTTATATATATATATATATATATATATATATATATATATATATATATATATATATATATGTATATATATATATATATATATATGTATATATATATATATATATATATATAATATATATATATATATATACATATACATATATATATCTCAGTTCAAATCCCGGCCAAGTCATACTAAAGACTATAAAAATGGGACCCATTACCTCCCTGCTTGGCACTCAGCTTTAAGGGTTGGAATTGGGGGTTAAATCACCATAAAATGATTCCCGGGCGCGGCACCGCTGCTGCCCACTGCTCCCCTCACCTCTCAGGGGGTGATCAAAGGTGATGGGTCAAATGCAGGGAATCATTTCGCCACATCTAGTATGTGTGTGACAATCATTGTTACATTAACTTATATATATACATACATATATATAATGTGTGTGTGTATATGTATATATATATATATAAAGTTTATTTTATATATATATATATATATATATATTTATATAATGTGTGTGTGTATATATATATATATATATATATATATATACATATACATATACATATACATATATATATATATATATATATATATATATATATATATACATATACATATATATATATATATATATATATATATATATATATATATATAAAGTTGGGCTTCACGGTGGCAGAGGGGTTAGTGCGTCTGCCTCACAATACGAAGGTCCTGCAGTCCTGGGTTCAAAAATCCAGGCTCGGGATCTTTCTGTGTGGAGTTTGCATGTTCTCCCCGTGAATGCGTGGGTTCCCTCCGGGTACTCCGGCTTCCTCCCACTTCCAAAGACATGCACCTGGGGATAGGTTGATTGGCAACACTAAATTGGCCCTAGTGTGTGAATGTGAGTGTGAATGTTGTCTGTCTATCTGTGTTGGCCCTGCGATGAGGTGGCGACTTGTCCAGGGTGTACCCCGCCTTCCGCCCGATTGTAGCTGAGATAGGCGCCAGCGCCCCCCCGCGACCCCAGAAAAAAGGGAATAAGCGGTAGAAAATGGATGGATGGATATATAAAGTTCATTATTTTGTGTTTATTTATTTTGTATCATTCTCAATTGGAAACTGGGTATACACTACTCGAAGGTGGGGATGTTGGGTTTCCAGTGTGATTGGGTATGGGTAAAAGATGCACCGTGGCTTTTACGGGTGGGTTTGGCTCGACCTTCCCTGTTTTGGTGTCTTAGCTCAGGCGATTGGGCAGAGAAGACTAAACAACCTGTTGATGGCGCTCTGTGTTCGGTGGCCACTTCCCTCTGGCAGCATCTTATTTGGAGCCTCGCAAAGACAAGGTACGGCTGGTCAAATGTCGGGCGTCGTCTTGGTCTTAAGATTTCTAACTCCCATTTATACTCGTAACTTCATTCCTAACAAAAAGCCGAGAGGCAGCTCGTATCTCAAAATGCTTTGAAGTTGAAGTACTTTACTTTTCCATCATCAGCACATTAGCAATCAAAGCTCGTTAGCTCCAGTGGACGGAAAATGATGAATCTTCTTGTGCTTCAAAGTATTTGCAAACGTCTGGAATGAAAAACAGAAGTGTCCGTCTAACGGCAGCGAGGGAACAGCCCGCCGTCACTTCAGACTTCACCATTGACTATTGATCCAAAGATCCATGCTTGGTTCCTTTGATGCGATTTCCTCACGGTCACACCCAATGAGTCATTTTGTTGGTTGGAAACAGCTTTTTCCCCCCCCAGAGTTGTAGTTGCGCTGCCAGGACAATTTTCGTCACTGAAGTATTATTGAATGATCAGTTCAAGGTTGTGCAATTGAGAACTCAACAAACACGTGCAAACATGTACCTTGGAACGACACAGGAAGTCCTTTATAACGACAGCCATCAGACCGTATAATGCATATGTTCTTTTTGGACTGTATTTGAATGTATAATAGACTGTATTTATATTATTCACATGTGAATAATGCTGTATAATAGACTGTATTTATATTATTCGCATGTGAATAATGCTGTATAATAGACTGTATTTATATTATTCACATGTGAATAATGCTGTATAATACTGTATTTATATTATTTGCGTGTGAATAATGCTGTATAATAGACTGTATTTATATTATTCACATGTGAATAATGCTGTATAATACTGTATTTATATTATTTGCATGTGAATAATGCTGTATAATAGACTGTATTTATATTATTCACATGTGAATAATACTGTATAATAGACTGTATTTATATTATTTGCATGTGAATAATGCTGTATAATAGACTGTATTTATATTATTCACATGTGAATAATGCTGTATAATACTGTATTTATATTATTTGCATGTGAATAATGCTGTATAATAGACTGTATTTATATTATTCACATGTGAATAATGCTGTATAATAGACTGTATTTATATTATTCACATGTGAATAATGCTGTATAATAGACTGTATTTGATTGATTGAAACTTTTATTAGTAGACCGCACAGTACACCCGAATAGGTTTTACAACTTGTTTGTGTTGGGGTCCACGTTAATCAATTCAATACAAATGATGTGGGATCTGAGCCGAGGATATCGTTGTGGCTTGTGCAGCCCTTTGAGACATTCGTAATTTAGGGCCATATAAGTAAATGTTGATTGATTGATTGACAAATTATTGGATTGAAGACTTTTTTAGACCACACCGATACCCTGGACGCCAGCTGGCCACAATAATTAATTAATGTGATTTCATGATGCGGTAAATTGAATGACCCAGACACGTTTGTTACTGGATTTTGTGTGTGTAAGTAAGATACCAAGTAGTTTTGACGAATGTGCTGTTTTAGAGTGAAATATTGTCCAATTAAGGACACTTATTACGTATGTCTAGGGCGGTACTGCTCGGTTGGTAGAGTGGCCAGCATTTTTATGGGTTCCAAGTTCGATCCCCGCTTCTGCCAACCTAGCCACTGCCGTTGTGTCCTTGGGCAGGACACTTTACCCACCTGCTCCAAGTGCCACCCACACGAGTATAAAAATGTGACTTAGATATTGGTGTCATGATCCGCTACTTGGATCATGGCATATTCTGGTTTTGGTTCTGTTTTGTATCTCGTCTTGTTATTTGACTTCCTTAGTTCCTGGTGGCACTTCCTGTTTTGTTCTGTTGCCATAGTTTCATATTAGTGTCACCTGCTTCTTGTTTTTCACACGCACCTGCTCTTTGATTATTCCCTTTATTTAAGCCTGTCCTTTTTGTTCCTTCGGTGTCGCGGTCAAAACTTGCTTTCGATGCAAAAGGTGACGTCGCTATCCCGTATCGTGGTAAAGAGACTTTTGTACTTGTTAGCTTCCACGCTATTCATTTGTTTATTTCCCTAGCTCACATGCTAGCGTCTTTCGTTCTTTCTAGCTCACATGCTAGTTCTGTTGGTTTGTCAGTAGTGCCTTTGTGCAAGTATTTCTGTTCTTAGCTTGTTTTTGTATTGGGTTTCACTATGTAAGAGAAAAGTGCTGCATTAATATAATTCACTAATTCACTTCTAGCTTGTGTGCTATGGTGTGCTTAGCTGTTGTGTAGCTTCAAGCTTGCTAGAAGTCTATGGCGGAAATTCATGTATTTATTTTGATTAGCTTATACACACAGAAGAGTGTGATACGAGTCATTAGGTTAAACTATTAAATCAATCACAAGTCGCAAGCAGGATTTTTTTTTTTACCTGTTGTCCTCGGCGTTAAAGGTACGTCCCTGCGGTAACGAAACAATGAACCTGCCTGTTGAAGGCAGGCCGCTATCAGCGCGGCGCAGCTTCTCCGCCGGCCTGCTTGTACATGGCAAATATTGAATAATGTTGAATTATTTAAAACGGGCTGAGCAAACGGAAAAAAGACGTGCCGCGTTGAACGCGCCAGACCATCTGCAGACTTGAACCATCTTTGTGTTGTAGCTGGAGTTGGCATTTACATATTTACTCACGCAAAACATATTTTTTTGCCCGACAAAGTCGATTAACACAAGTGTGTTGGATTCGATGCTGGAATTTGAACAATTTATAAGTACGTTTAGCAAACAATACTAACTGTATATGTGTGTTTGTGTATGTGTGTTCGGGTAATTCAGACTTAATGGGGACATCGCTCCGTTTACACAGTTACCTTTAGGGGACTTCTGACAGTATGGGGACAAAAAAACAGGTCCCGTAAAGGGAAACCTTTATAAATGAAATTCAGATCCATTTTGAACCATATTAACTCTTTTTCCCCAGGGTCCCCAGTAAGACTGATCAGCACATTACTTCATCCATCCAGAGATTTAAAGGAATGTATGAGCTAACTGGGCAGTGGCCATTTCACCTATTTTTTTTATGCCTCCACAACCTGTAGAAAGGGTGGTCCCCACAAGTCCTGATCAACAACTTGGTCCCCATTCCAAATAATAACCTGTGTGTGTGTGTGTGTGTTCTGGCAATTGTGACTTAATGGGGACGTCGCATTTATACAGTCACCTTTAGGGGACCTCTGACAGTATGGAGACAAAAAAACAGGTCCCCTAAAGGGAAACCTTTATAAATGAAATTCAGATCCATTTTGACCAATATTAACTGTTTTTCCCCAGGGTCCCCAGTAAGACCGATCAGCACATTACTTCGGCAATCCAGAGATTTAAAGACGTATATGAGCTAACTGGGCAGTGGCCATTTCACCTATTTTTTTATGCCTCCACAACCTGTAGAAATCCATATATTTTGTTATAGTTTGAAATTGAAAAATATCAGAATTAGCTGAGATAGGCGCCAGCGCCCCCCGCGACCCCAAAAGGGAACAAGCGGCAGAAAAGGGATGGATGGATGGGGCCCCTACATGCTTAATTTTTCCGTGTGCGGCCCTCTGTGGAAAAAGTTTGGACACCCCTGACTTAGCTTAACTTCATCTATGTAACTGTGTGCATATGTCTAAAACGCATTATCTCAAAATCAACTTTTCTTTTTGAGGAAGCGAGATAGTTTGTTTTTATTGCTGCTTTACTTAAATATAAATTGATACTTAGTTTAATTTGGCACTTTGTCTATGATTGCTTTAAAATTTGATATACTAGTTATTTTTGTAGCAGCCTAATTAGCAGCACAGTTAAAGTATACAGCAGAGGTTACCAAACTATGGCCCATGGCCCACCAGCGTCCAAAATCCAGCCCGGGCGAAGTGCCAAGTTTAAAATAAATTAAAAAAAATATATATTTATTTTGTTTTTGTAATTATTATCATTCCATGCTCGGGATCTTTCTGTGTGGAGTTTGCATGTTCTCCCCGTGAATGCGTGGGTTCCCTCCGGGTACTCCGGCTTCCTCCCACTTCCAAAAACATGCACCTGGGGATAGGTTGATTGGCAACACTAAATTGGCCCTAGTGTGTGAATGTGAGTGTGAATGTTGTCTGTCTATCTGTGTTGGCCCTGTGATGAGGTGGCGACTTGTCCAGGGTGTACCCCGCCTTCCGCCCGATTGTAGCTGAGATAGGCGCCAGCGCCCCCCGCGACCCCAAAAGGGAATAAGCGGTGGGAAATGGATGGATGGATGGAATCTGTAGAAAGGGTGGTCCCCACAAGTCCTGATCAACAACTTGGTCCCCATTCAAAATGATAACCTGTGTGTGTATGTGTGTTCTGGCAATTCTGACTTAATGGGGACATCGCATTTACACAGTCACCTTTAGGGGACCTCTGACAGTATGGAGACAAAAAAACAGGTCCCCTAAAGGGAAATCTTTATAAATGAAATTCAGATCCATTTTGAACAATATTAACTGTTTTTCTCCAGGGTCCCCAGTAAGACCGATCAGCACATTACTTCATCCATCCAGAGATTTAAAGACGTATATGAGCTAACTGGGCAGTGGCCATTTCACCTATTTTTTTTATGCCTCCACAACCTGTAGAAAGGGTGGTCCCCACAAGTCCTGATCAACAACTTGGTCCCCATTCAAAATGCTAACCTGTGTGTGTGTGTGTTCTGGCAATTCTGACTTAATGGGGACATCGCTCCGTTTACACAGTTACCTTTAGGGGACCTCTGACAGTATGGGACAAAAATACAAGGCCGCTAAAGGTAAACCTTTTTAAATAATAGTCCGATCTATTTTGAACCATAGTAACTATTTTTCCCCAGGGTCCCCAGTAAGACTGATCAGCACATTACTTCATCAATCCAGAGATTTAAAGATGTGTATGAGCTAACTGGGCAGTGGCCATCTTACCTATTTTTTTTTTTATACCTTCACAACCTGTAGAAAGGGTGGTCCCCACAAGTCATGATTTGATTTGGTCCCCATTCTGAATAATTACCAGAATGTGTGTGCGTGTGTGTGTGTGTTCTGGCAATGCTGACTTAATGGGGACATCGCTCTGTTTACACAGTCACCTATAGGACAGTATGGGGACAAAAAAACAGGTCCCCTAAAGGGAAACCTTTATAAATGATAGTCAGATCCATTTTAAACCAAATTAACTCTTTTTCCCCAGGGTCCCCAGTAAGACTGGTCAACACATTACTTCATCGATCCAGAGATTTAATGACATGTATCAGCTGACCGGGCAGTGGCCATCTTACCTAATTTTTTTATGCCTCCACAACCTGTAGAAAGGGTGGTCCCCACAAGTCATGATCAACAACTTGTGTGGCTTTAATGTTTGTAAGTACTCTGTGTGTATGCGCTGCCGAACATGCTCCTCTGCATGTAAAAGCAGCAATGTCACGACGCGCCTTCATAACCGGGAAGCGGTACATCGTTTTTGATTCATTAGTACCGCAATACTATACTAGTATTGGCGTTCCGTGCAACCCTAATGTACAATGTCATGTATGATATCATTCCAAATGTAAAATCCCACAAATTGTTCAATGGTGACACACTGAATGAAGCCCATTGTTTGTAAAAAAAAGTTAACATATTGAGCTTTCTAGTGGCTAAATATTTTAAGTAGGACATTGCAGAAAGTAGTAGAATCCCCACACGGGCATCGTTTACCTCCTCATGCATCGACTTATCCTTCGGTGTTTAACACCACCTCGCCAGTGATGCAGCTTTTGTGTGTGTGTGTGTGTGTGTGTGCGTGTGTGTGTTACGGACGAGTAGGGGATTATGGGATTTGGTGGAAAAGACACCGTGGAGTAAGCGCTCCAAAAATGGCTGCGGTGCCCACATCGAGATTAGTGGGAATTATTCGCCGCCCTCAGGGAAAGTAGACAAGAAGACAAGCGTGTTGACGAAAGGGCTTTCACAAATGAATGTCGCCGGCCGCTAAATCCTATTTTTGTACATCTCCTGTGTCGTGAAATGTCAAACTTCCACCCCCCCGAGAGACTTTTATTCTTTGGGCAAACTTAATTAGCACTTACTTTCAAGTAAATCATACAGTTGTGTTGGCACGTTGTGTAAATGGTAAATAAAAACAGAATACAATGATTTGCAAATCCTTTTCAACCTATGTAAGATATACAAGATATTTAATGTTAACACTGAGAAACTTCATTTTTTTTTTGCAAATAATCATTAATTTTGAATTTAATGGAAACAACACATTGTGTTACATGGCCTTTTCTTTTAAAAACACTCAGGCAGGCCAGTCTAGTACCCGCACTCTTTTACTATGAACATGTGCAAAATGTGGCTTGGCAATGTCTTGCTGACATAAGCAGGGGCGTCCATGATGACGTTGCTTGGATGGCAACATGTGTTGCTCCAAAACCTGTATGTACCTTTCAGCATTGATCTGTAAGTTACCCATGCCTTGGGCACTAATACACCCCCATACCATCACACATGCTGACTTTTTAACTTTGTGCCTATAACAGTCCGGATGGTTCGTTTCCTCTTTGTTCCGGAGGACACAACGTCCACAGTTTCCAACAACAATTTGAAATGTGGACTCGCCAGACCACAGAACACTCCACTTTGCATCAGTCCATCTTAGATGAGCTCGGGCCCAGCGAAGCCGGCGACGTTTCTGGGTGTTGTTGATAAATGGCTTTGCATGGTAGAGTTTTAAATTGCACTTAGAGATGTAAAGACCAACTGTAATTACTGACAGTGTTTTTTTAAGTGTTTCTGAGCCCATGGGGTGATATCCTTTACACATTGATGTCGGTTTTGTACCATATGTCCCGGCAAGAAATCTGCGTTCAAAAGACTCCGGCTTATTAGTGATTCCTAGAGCCCTAAAAAAGTCTGCGGGCTATAGAGCGTTTTCCATTCGGGCTCCAGTACTCTGGAATGCCCTCCAGGTAAAAGTTCGAGATGCTACCTCAGTAGAAGCATTTAAGTCTCACCTTAAAACTCATCTGTATACTCTAGCCTTTAAATAGACCTCCTTTTTAGACCAGTTGATCTGCCGCTTCTTTTCTTTCTCCTATGTCCCCCCATCCCTTGTGGAGGGGGTCCGGTCCGATGACCATGGATGAAGTACTGGCTGTCCAGAGTCGAGACCCAGGATGGACCGCTCGTCGGGACCCAGGATGGACCGCTCGCCTGTGTATCGGTTGGGGACATTTCTACGCTGCTGATCCGCCTCCGCTTGAGATGGTCTCCTGTGGACGGGACTCTCGCTGCTGTCTTGGATCCGCTTGAACTGAACTCTCGCGGCTGTGTTGGAGCCACTATGGATTGAACTTTCACAGTATCATGTTGGACCCGCTCGACATCCATTGCTTTCGGTCCCCTAGAGGGGGGGTGGGGGGGGGGGGTTGCCCACATCTGAGGTCCTCTCCAAGGTTTCTCATAGTCAGCATTGTCACTGGCGTCCCACTGGATGTGAATTCTCCCTGCCCACTGGGTGTGAGTTTTCCTTGCCCTTTTGTGGGTTCTTCCGAGGATGTTGTAGTCGTAATGATTTGTGCAGTCCTTTGAGACATTTGTGATTTGGGGCTATATAAATAAACATTGATTGATTGATTGATTGATTGGATGCAGTATCATCTGAAGGTTTGAAGGTCATGGGCATTCATTGTTACGTGCAGTGATTTCTCCAGATTTTCTGAAACTTTTGATGATATTACCGTAGATGGCGAACTCCCTACATTTCTTGCAATAGCTGGTTGAGAAATGTTGTTCTCAAACTGTTGGACAATTTGCTCATGCATTATTCCACAAAGTGTAACCCTCGCCCCATCCTTGTTTGTGAATGACTGAGCATTTCATGGAAGCTGCTTTTATACCCAATCATGGCACCCACTTGTTCCCAATTAGCTTGTTCACCTGTGGGATGTTCCAAATAAGTGTTTGATGAGCATTCTTCAACTTTCTCAGTTTTGTTTTTTTTGACACTTGCGCCAGATTTTTTTTAAACATGTTGCAGGCATCAAAATCCAAACGAGCCGATATTTGCAAAAAAATTAAGTTTACCAGTTCGAACGTTAAGTATCTTGTCTTCGCAACGTATTCAACTGAATATAGGTTGAAAAGGATTGGCAAATCATTGCATTCGGTTTTGATTTACCATTTACACAACGCGACAACTTCACTGGTTTTGGGTTTTGTAAATATTGCAACTCTGTGCAAGACTCAAGCGCCATACGTAGTAGCCTGAACGCAGGTTTTTCCTGGCAGCGTTGAAAGTGGCTAACAGTCACACGAAACCCTGTCACAGGTTACTTTCATCGGCTATAACGCACATCACTTTTGGGACTCCTCCCACATAGACGCTTCATCCAATGCGTCACTTCCACAAGCTCCAAACACAAACACATGACATAAACATGTACAACAATAAATTGCTCGTCCTCGACGGAACAACAGTCTCTGAGGCGGTGTTGTTCCTGTTCTTCCCCGGGAAGCTAAAGCCTCTTGTGTTTGTGAGAAAGAGGCAACCGTCTCTGTGGGTAGTCATGGGAGACATTTGATGAGGGGCCGGGGGGTTCGCTCCAGCTCTTCTGGGAAGGTGGGGAGGGTGTGTCGTCTCTGTGGTGCCAGTGTGTCTCTATGGATGACAACTTTCCTGACTGTGGGTGGCAGTTGCACCTTGTAGACATCCTACCCAACCCTTTCCAGCACCAAACTTGGGACATCGGCCCTTTTTCCTCTTCTAATATCATGGTCTCTGGCAAAGGTGTGTGAGGATTCCACCCGGTCATGCAGCTTCTTCGCATATTGTAGGCCAGGTGGAACAGCAGGAGCATCTGCGGGTCTGCCGTAAGCGACCTCTGCAGGGGTAACAGCTTTCTTCCCAGCATCAGCAAAGCAGGAGTGCACCGGCTGGAGTCCTGAACAGCCGACCTGTAGGCCATGAGGATCAGTGGAAGGTGTGTGTCTCAGTCCCGCTGGTGTTCTGTGGTCAAGATAGCTAGTTGTTGTGCCAGCGTCCAGTTTAACCTTTCCATCAGGCAGGCCCTCTGGGGGTGCAGAGGGGTTGTGTGGGTCCTCTGCATTTCCAGGTGGTCACACACAAACTCTTTGAACTCGAAATTGCAGCCCATGGTCGCTGTGCAGGATGGTGGCTGTCCCAAACCGGCTGAACATCCCTTCCCCTAAGGCATCTACCACTTTGTCTGGAAGAGCATATGCCCCTGGCCATTTGTAAACTAGTCCATGGCCACTAAGACATAAAGTTTAAGGAAAGGGTACCATTACATGTACAGCCACTCTCTCCATTGGCTTACCTGCCGGCTGTTGCTACTGCGGGGACGTGAGACTGGTCCAGCGGCTCCTTGTGTGAAGAACAGGCATCGCAGCCGCGTCAGAAGTCTTCTACATCTTTGCGCTGCTGTCCCCAGTAGTAGCACTGTCGCAGGCGACAAATGGACTCTGAGACGCCAAAGTGGCCTGAGCCAGTGCCGCCACCACAATCTGCCATCTCTCCTCCAAGCCATCCGCACTGCACCTTTATTTGAATAAAGCGTGTCAAACTTGACCCACAGTCCCTTTGTGAAGATGAAGAGCCCTGGAACCTCACGCCAGGTTGGCATCTGCCACTGCTCCAGCCAAATCAGCACTGGAACTTGTTCTGCATCTTGTTCTTGATGTGTCTGCCGCTCTACTGCGTCTACAGCCTGGATCATTCTACAGGGAAGCTGCGCTGCAATGTCCAACTATGTGAGCTTTCTTTCTCGCTCCATCTTCTCACCGATGCAGCCTACTGCAGCACACGGTCGGCGAGAGTGCATCCGTGTTTCTGTGGCATGCACCAACCCTGTGCTCCACAGTAAAATGGAAGGACTGTAACCACCTTCTCCTCCGGCTCTTTAAGTGACATCAGCCAATGCAAATCCGCATGGTCAGTCTGGATGTTGAATATTGTGCCACAAAGGTAGTCCCTGAAGTACCTTGCAGCCGGCACCACGGCTAGGAGTTCTGGCCTTGTGACGCAATAGCGCCATTCACTCTTACACAGGATCCGGCTGAAATGCGCCACTACTCTATCAACATCTGGCCCCTTTTGTGACAGCACCGTTCCCAGCCTGACATAGCTGGCATCTGTGTCCAGGATAAAGGGAAGTGCTAAATCAGTAATGGGAATTCAGCAAGCGCTCTTCTGAGGTTATCAAAGGCCTGTTGACATTCCTCGCTTCAGATGAAATCTAAATCTTTCGGCAAAGGTTGAAAAGATGTGCCGTAATAGATGATACTCTTCTCACAAACCTCCTGTAATAGGAGGCTAGACCCAGGAAGTTCTTCACCTGAGTCTGGTCTGCAGGCGTGGGCCTATTCATGAGCAAATGGATCTTTTCTTCAGCGTTCTGATGCTCTCACGTCCCAATTTATACCCCAAAAACTCAACTTCTCTCCTCATAAAGTGACACTTGTCAGGATGGATCTTCAGGCCTGCGGCCACCACGCTCTAACCTTACTCTCGCCAGATCCTTGTAGTTCGCAGAGCTCCACACAAGGATCTGGGACTTCTCAATAGGAGATCTATTGTAGAATTCGGGGCCTTGTAAAAAAAAATAATTGTATGTGATTGGATAAACCACTTGTCCGTTATCTTCAACCACTCACATTGACATCAACCAGTGACGCTGATGAGAGCGACGCTGGGAAATCCAAAGCAGAACAGCCGTCATACTAGATAACAACAGAGCGAAAAGTTAGAGGACTTTTACAGAAACAACGCAGCAATGCCAGTGGACGATCAATGTCGCAAAACAGTTGCAATAGCAGGATCAATGTCAGAACACAACTCCTCGCTGCGTTCCGTCTTTGTTGTTTGAATCAAACAGTCGCTTCGGCGCCAAGTCACATCTATGAAATCCCGCCCGGCGATCCTGATTGGTTCATTATTTTTTGATATCTTGCAGAAGTTTGCAATGCCCTCTAGTCCAGATCCTTGTGTGGAGCTCAGCGAACTACAAGGATCTGGCGAGAGTCAGGTTGACCACACTCCGCAGCTGGCGTAAAAATTAGCAGGTCGTTGAGGTGGACAGAACACGTTTGACGAGGGACCCAAGCTAGCACGTGGTCTATCGACCTCTCAAATGTGGCAGGGGCATTAGAGGCCGGAGCTCATTAGTTTAAACTTCCACAGGACTCCAGCGGTGCAGAAAGCAGTCTTTGTGTTATGATCCGCTGCCCGGATCATACCATATTCTAGTTTTGTTCCGTTTTTGTATCACATTCTGTTGTTTGACTTCCTTAGTTCCTGATTTATCTGGTTACTATGGTTTCATATTAGTTCCACCTGCTACTCTCTGTTGACGCACACCTGTTACTCTTGATTACTGCCAGTATTTAAGCCTGCCTTCTTTGTTCATTCTTTCTCGGTTCCTAGTTTGTGTTACACCAAGTTTGTGTTTCGCAACAGTGACGATTCCATGTTTCTACTTGCTAGCTTTCGCGCTATGCATTTGTTTTCCTCTAGCTCCCATGCTAGTAGCTTTTGTTTTCCCTGTTTTATTTATCGAATAAATCTTCATTTCTTACCCTACGCTGTGTTCGAGCCCGACTGCATCCTTGAAAGAACGCCTTCGCATCACAATGCCCAGAAATCAATACACTTTGGATTGGACCCATAGGGTGAGAGTGGAACTGTCAATACCCACTCTTGGGGTCAAGTGAAGAAAACCTTGCATACCTTGCCACCAAGTCATGGGACGTGTCAATCCTGGAGAAAGGGTACGAGTCGTTTCTAGTAACTTTGTTGTTTGTCTGTCAACGCAAAAGCGCATCTTAGAGCTGTTCTTTTTGGGCACCATCCCCACAGCAGAGACTCAAGGCTATCAGAGGGCTTAATTATGGGCTTTCAGCATCTCATCCAGTTCTTTGTCAGATGCCTTTGAGCAAGGGCAAGGAGACACGGACGCACCTTGATGGGCTGAGCCTCCCCAGTGTCTATGGTGTGTTGCACCATGTGAGTCAAGCCCACTTCACTCTCTCCCAAGTCCAACAATGTCCTTGAACTCCAGAAACAACTGCCACAGTCTGCTGGTGATTTAAACCCTCACAGTTCTTAATCCAGATGTCTTTCATTGCAGAAGCCCGCTTTTCTCCATCTGTCTGTGTTACTGTACTGATGGTGCCTCCACGGTGCTGGCTGCCACTGCACCAGATGTCGAACATGCCGTGGGGGGTGACAGCTGCACCACAAAACACAGGCAACTCTTGCCCAGGTCCACAATAGCCCTGATAGCTTTTAGAAAGTCAAGCCCGAGGATCCAGGACTCTTGCTCATCAGCCACTCATGCAGTAAAAGGCACCCACACAACCTTTAACAGTGGTGCCAGCGCGCCAGTCACAGTTCTCAGCTGCACTACAGTGCACACTGCAGGACCAATATCGTGTTGGACTCCCTGTCTAGGAAGGTTGTGCAATTCTTATAAAATATAATCGTATAAAATACTACACGGTCTAGCTCCATCCTATCTTGCCGATTGTATTGTACCATATGTCCCGGCAAGAAATCTGCGTTCAAAGGACTCCGGCTTATTAGTGATTCCCAAAGCCCCAAAAAAGTCTGCGGGCTATAGAGCTTTTTCATTCCGGGCTCCAGTACTCTGGAATGCCCTGCCGGTAACAGTTCGAGATGCCACCTCAGTAGAAGCATTTAAGTCTCACCTTAAAACTCATTTGTATACTCTGGCCTTTAAATAGACTCCCTTTTTAGACCAGTTGATCTGCCGTTTCTTTTGTTTTTCTCCTATGTCCCACTCTCCTTGTGGAGGGGGTCCGGTCCGATCCGGTGGCCATGTACTGCTTGCCTGTGTATCGGCTGGGGACATCTCTGTGCTGCTGATCCGCCTCCGCTTGGGATGGTTTCCTGCTGGCTCCGCTGTGAACGGGACTCTCGCTGCTGTGTTGGATCCGCTTTGGACTGGACTCTCGCGACTGTGTTGGATCCAATATGGATTTAACTTTCACAGTATAATGTTAGACCCGCTCGACATCCATTGCTTTCCTCCTCTCCAAGGTTCTCATAGTCATCATTGTCACCGATGTCCCACTGGGTGTGAGTTTTCCTTGCCCTTATGTGGGCCTACCGAGGATGTCGTACTGGTTTGTGTTGTGGTTTGTGCAGCCCTTTGAGACACTAGTCATTTAGGACTATATAAGTAAACATTGATTGATTGATGATTGCCTGCCGCTGACCTCGGAATTTGGCGAATGTCCCCAACAGGCAGCACCCTAAGGCTTTCAGTGGCACATACCTCCCTAAGAGTGTTTTCAGGCATATTTGTACGTGCTATGGTAGTAAAATGACACTAGCATCATTAGCGAATAAACACGTTTACAAGTGTATTTCTTAGTATTATTAACTTACAATGACATTCTTTCTGTATTGCTTCAGTTTCGTAAACTCACAAAAATATAATCGACTAGTTATTGAGACTGTTCAGTTGACTGGAGAGCGAGCTTCTGTAGCAAGTGGGTCCATGACGATGACTTTTGTTTTGTTTCATCGGCCGTTTCACTGCCGTCTCACAGGCATCGTTTAGAAACAATTACTAAATATTTCTGTGTTAATAACTCATTTCACATAATATATATATTGGCAGCTAATATAAAGAAAAATATTTTTAATCAAAAATTTTGTGGTTGCGGCTTATATCCCGGTGTGTGTGTGTGTGTATATATATATATATATATATATATATATATATATACATGTGTGTCGGTAAGGTGGGCGGGGTTGGGGGCGCGGGGGTGTAAAGTATATTCAGGATGTATCATGGATGCAAAGGATTCTGGGTACTTGTTGTGTTGCGTTTATGTTGTGTTACTGTGAGGATGTTCTCCCAAAATGTGCTTTTCATTCTTGTTTGGTGTTGCTTCACAGTGTGGCGCATATTAGTAAGAGTGTTATAATTGTTTATATCACAACCATCAGTGTACTCTGTATCACCCAGTATGCCCTTCAATCTTTTACGTGTGTGTGTGCGTAAGCTGCATACAGCATGTTGCTGGACTGGCAAACAGTTCGTACATGTTGTTGACGGTGTCAAAGGCAATGGCTTCACAGCATGCGCTTATTCCCGTTATCTGAATGATCACCATCGGATATTCGCGAGAACGTTAGCGGCTCCCAATGCCTTCTTTACTTTGTGACACAAGTCAAACTAGCTCTTTTAGTGGTAAAGGTCGCCGACTCCGGATGTATAACAACGGGCGGGTGGCGGGCGGTTGCGGTTCTGATAAAATGTTGGTTCGGGTGGATGGCGACTTTAGTGATGCGGTTGCGGATTATATAATTGCCTATCCGTGCATCTCTAATATACTGTATAGTATAGTATATATATATATATATATATATATATATATATATATATATATATATATATATATATATATAAATATGGTTTTAGGCCATCACCATGCAACAAGAAATATTTTTTGTAACCTGTTTTGAAAACATTTCATCATAGCTACATATAAAAAATATTATTTTTCCGCAAATCGGTTTGGAACAAGAAAAAGCATCGAATTGTCACGCCAGCAATGAGAATTGGATCGAATACAAAGATTCACACCTCTGTTACTTATCATTAACCGTCTGGAATTTGACTTACGCTGTTTTGAGGTTGAAGTGCAGTGGTAATTGTTTTTTTTTTGGGGGGGCCACAATAATTCATGAAGTCTCATCTCATCTCATCATGCAGTAAGTTGAATGACGCGGACACGTTTGTTACTGGATCCCTTCTCATACGCTTCTGCCTTGGAGACTTTGTATAATTCTATAATTATTTCATACCGGTTTAAATTGACACATGTCAAATTTTACAGTGAAATATTGTTCAATCACCTATTAGTGTGAAGTGAATTATTTTTATATAGCACTTTTTCTCTAGTGACTCAAAGCGTTTTACAGAGTGACACCCAATATCTAAGTTACATTTAAACCAGGGTGGGTGGCACTGGGAGAAGGGGGGTAAAGTTTCTTGCCCAAGGAAACAACGGCAGTAACTAGGATGGCGGAAGCGGGGATCGAACCTGCAACCCTCAAGTTGCTGGCACGGTCACTCTACCAACCGAGCTATACCGCTATTACGTAGGCCTGATACGGTTGTCTCGATACCAATATTTTGGTACCGGTACCAAAATGTATTTCGATACCAGAAAAAACCCTACTCAGCGGCAACAAGGCTTATATCGCCAACTACTGGCCATTGCAGCGTTCTGTCGGCAAAATTCCGGCAAAAGACGAGGTCGGTAAGCGCAGTGCGAGATTGCCTGCGGCTTCTCGCTGAAGATGTGATGAGCGCGTCTCCGACAGACGACCCGGTTGCCGTGGAAACTCCGTTTGATTCGATGAAAGGTGAAAAAAACAAAAAAAAAAAACCCTCGGGCGTCAATTTGGTGTCTCACTTCATTTCGCCGCGGACGTAAACAAACACGTCAACTTAAATTGTCATTTTCCAGGACTGCGCGCGGAAGGAACCGGAAGGCCGTTCCCCTCCTTCGACCCGGCGGCCACCTGAGAGGGCGAGGGCGAGGGCGGCGGCGGCCGCTGATTGATTCTGCCGGAGAAGTATTGATTACGAGGAGTGTTTCTCAGCATGATGGGTCACCGGGAAAAAAAAAAAAGAAGAGGCGCGGGCGTTGTCGTTAATAGCGCTGCGTCGCTCCATTCTCACGCTGTCAGGGGGAAATGGCGTCCGGCGGGAATAATGCACTCGCTCAGCTGCGCTCCATTAGGTGCGCGGCGGCTGGGGGGGAAGAGCGACGACTTCTTTATCGCTGCCCATCGGGCTTACAGTCACGCCCGCTGATGCTTCGGCCGCTAAAGTCTCTGGCTGCGTTTCAACTTCTATTTGTGGGGGCCGCTGCGCTAAACGCGGCGGCGGCGCGGATCTTCCCTCGTTAACCTTTCCACCGGAACGCATTTATTCTCTTCCGTCCAGGTCCTAAAACTACAGTACTACCTACGTTGAACAAGCAAGGCCTAACGACGAGCCGGGACACAGGGGATTAATATGGCCCCCGTTCCTGGGTGGGTTAATCCGTTTGCAATGCAGTCTGCTGAAAATAATGGAAAGCATCACAGTAGGGTTGTACGATATACCGGTACTGGTATTGTATCACGGTACTAATGAATACCATACTGTGATTGAAAAGTACCGGTTCCCGGTAGGTGCGTACTCGTCATGACATTGCTGGTTTTATGAGCAGAGGAGCATGTTCGGCAGCGCACGCACACTATTATGTTAGATCCAGTATGGACTGGACTCTCACAATATTATGCTAGATCCACTATGGACTGGACTCTCTCACTATTATGTTAGATCCACTATGGACTGGACTCTCACTATTATGTTAGATCCACTATGGACTGGACTCTCACACTATTGTGTTAGATCCACTATGGACTGGACTCTCACACTATGATGTTAGATCCACTATGGATTGGACTCTCACTATTATGTTAGATCCACTATGGACTGGACTCTCACACTATGGTGTTAGATCCACTATGGACTAGACTCTCACTATTATGTTAGATCCACAATGGACTGGACTCTCATTATGATGTTAGATCCACTATGGACTGGACTCTCATTATTATGTTAGATCCACTATGTACTGGACTCTCACACTATTATGTTAGATCCACTATGTACTGGACTCTCACACTAGTATGTTGGATCCACTATGGACTGGACTCTCACTATGATGTTAGATCCACTATGTACTGGACTCTCACACTAGTATGTTAGATCCACTATGGACTGGACTCTCACTATTATGTTAGATCCACTATGGACTGGACTCTCACTATTATGTTAGATCCACTATGGACTGGACTCTCACACTATTATGTTAGATCCACTATGGACTGGACTCTCACTATTATGTTAGATCCACTATGGACTGGACTCTCACTATTATGTTAGATCCACTATGGACTGGACTCTCACTATTATGTTAGATCCACTATGGACTGGACTCTCACTATTATGTTAGATCCACTATGGACTGGACTCTCACTATTATGTTAGATCCACTATGGACTGGACTCTCACTATTATGTTAGATCCACTATGGACTGGACTCTCACTATTATGTTAGATCCACTATGGACTGGACTCTCACACTATTATGTTAGATCCACTATGGACTGGACTCTCACTATTATGTTAGATCCACTATGGACTGGACTCTCACTATTATGTTAGATCCACTATGGACTGGACTCTCACTATTATGTTAGATCCACAATGGACTGGACTCTCACTATTATGTTAGATCCACTATGGACTGGACTCTCACACTATCATGTTAGATCCACTATGGACTGGACTCTCACTATTATGTTAGATCCACTATGGACTGGACTCTCAAATTATTCCCGGGCGTGGCCACCGCTGCTGCTCACTGCTCCCTTCAACTCACAGGGGGTGGAACGAGGGCATGGGTCGAATACAGAGGTTAATTTCACCACACCTAGCGTGTGTGTGACAATCATTGGTACTTTAATTAATTCATTTGAATCACCAATATCGATTCCCGGGCGTGGCCACCGCTGCTGCTCACTGCTCCCCTCACCTCCCAGGGGGTGGAACGAGGGCATGGGTCGAATACAGAGGTTAATTTCACCACACCTAGTGTGTGTGTGACAAACATTAGTACTTTAATTAATTTAAATCACCAAAATCCATTCCTGGGCACGGCCACCCCTGCTGCTCACTGCTCCCCTCATCTCCCAGAGGGTGATCAAGGGTGATGAGTCAAATGCAGAAAATAATTTCACCACACCTAGTGTGTGTGTGAAACAGTCATTGGTACTTTAATTCATTTAAATCACCAAAATTGATTCCTGGGCGCGGCCACCGCTGCTGCTCACTGCTCCCCTCACCTCACAGGGGGTGGAACGAGGGCATGGGTCGAAAACAGAGGTTAATTTCACCACACCTAGTGTGTGTGTGACAATCATTGGTACTTTAATTAATTCATTTGAATCACTAATATCGATTCCCGGGTGCGGCCACTGCGGCTTCTCACTGCTCCCCTCACCTCCCAGGGGGTGGAACAAGGGCATGGGTCGAATACAGAAAATAATGTTGCCACACCTAGTGTGTGTGTGACAATCATTGGTACTTTAATTAATTTAAATCACAAAAAATTGATTCCCGAGGGTGGCCACCGCTGCTGCTCACTGCCCCCCTCACCTCCCAGGGGGTGGAACGAGGGCATGGGTTGAATACAGAGAATAATTTCACCACACCTAGTGTATGTGTGACAATCATTGGTACTTTAATTAATTTAAATCACCAAAATTGATTCCCAGGCGTGGCCACCACTGCTGCTCACTACTCCCCTCACCTCCCAGGGGGTGGAACGAGGGCATGGGTCGAATACAGAGGTTAATTTCACCACGCCTAGTGTGTGTGTGACAATCATTGGTACTTTAATTATTTAATTTGAATCACCAATATAGATTCCCGGGCGCGGCCACCGCTGCTTCTCACTGCCCCCCTCGCCTCCCAGGGGGTGGAACAAGGGCATGCGTTGAATACAGAAAATAAATGTGCCACACATGGTGTGTGTGTGACAATCATTGGTACTTTAATTAATTTAAATCACAAAAATCCATTCCTGGGCACGGCCACCGCTGATGCTCACTGCTCCCCTCATCTCCCAGAGGGTGATCAAGGGTGATGGGTCAAATGCAGAGAATAATTTCACCACACCTAGTGTGTGTGTGACAATCATAGGTACTTTAATTCATTCAAATCACAAAAATTGATTCCCGAGCGTGGCCACCGTTGCTGCTCACTGCTCCCCTCACCTCACAGGGGGTGGAACGAGGGCATGGGTCGAATACAGAGGTTGATTTCACCACACCTAGTGTATGTGTGACAATCATTGGTACTTTAATTAATTAATTTGAATCACCAATATCGATTCACGGGCGCGGCCACCGCTGCTGCTCACTGCTCCCCTCGCCTCACAGGGGGTGGAACGAGGGCATGAGTCGAATACAGAGGTTAATTTCACCAAACCTAGTGTGTGTGTGACAATCATTGGTACTTCAATTAATTAATTTAAATCACAAAAATTGATTCCCGGGCGTGGCCACCGCTGCTGCTCACTGCTCCCCTCACCTCACAGGGGGTGGAACGAGGGCATGGGTCGAATACAGAGAATAATTTCGCCACACCTAGTGTGTGTGTGACAATCATTGGTACTTCAATTAATTTAAATCACAAAAATTGATTCCCGAGCGTGGCCACCGCTGCTGCTCACTGCTCCCCTCACCTCACAGGGGGTGGAACGAGGGCATGGGTCGAATACAGAGGTTAATTTCACCACACCTAGTGTGTGTGACAATCATTGGTACTTTAATTAATTCATTTGAATCACCAATATCGAGTCCCGGGCGCGGCCACCGCTGCTTCTCACTGCTCCCCTCACCTCCCAGGGGGTGGAACGAGGACATGGGTCGAATACAGAGAATAATTTCGCCACACCTAGTGTGTGTGTGACAATCATTGGTACTTTAATTAAATTAAATCAGTAAAATTGATTCCCGGGCGTGGCCACCACTGCTGATCACTGCTCCCCTCACCTCCAAAGGGGTGATCAAGGGTGATGGGTCAAATGCAGAGAATAATTTTGCCACACCTAGTGTGTGTCCACGTATGTGACTATAAGTGGTACTTTAACTTTAAATACGTAAACAAAGACAAGATGGTTCAGTAGAGATGGAGAAGAAGACTACAAAGTTGAACTAATAGTTTTGCATAATAAACTTTTAAAAAGATAAAACCCTCAAGTTGGGGGAAAAGAAGTTAGCTCCATAAGAATTTTCCAACATACGAACAAGGTGAAGCTACAAAAGGTGTTGATTTGGAATGAGAAAGGCTTAAGAACCAAGACCATTAAGGGACTCAAACCCCCAGTCCAGTCCATAGTGGATCTAACACAATTTCCTAACTCATATGGAAACGGAGTTTGTAGACCCACTGTGAACTGGACTCTCACTATTATGTTAGATCCACTCGGGACTGGACTCTCTTTCTGTTATGTTAGATCCACTATGGACTGGACTCTCACACTATTATGTTAGATCCACTATGGACTGGACTCTCACTATTATGTTAGATCCACTATGGACTGGACTCTCATACTATTATGTTAGATCCACTATAGACTGGACTCTCATACTAACATAATAGTATGACAGGCCAGTCCATAGTGGATCTAACATAATAGTGAAAGTCCAGTCCATAGTGGTTCTACAATAATAGTGTGAGAGTCCAGTCCATAGTGGATCTAATATAATAGTGAGAGTCCAGTCCATAGTGGATCTAACATAATAGTGTGAGAGTCCAGTCCATTGTGGATCTAACATAATAGTGTGAGAGTCCAGTCCATAGTGGATCTAACATAATAGTGAGAGTCCAGTCCATAGTGGATCTAACATAATAGTGTAAGAGTCCAGTCCATAGTGGATCTAACATAATAGTGTGAGAGTCCAGTCCATAGTGGATCTAACATAATAGTGAGAGTCCAGTCCATAGTGGATCTAACATAATAGTGTAAGAGTCCAGTCCATAGTGGATCTAACATAATATTGTGAGAGTCCAGTCCATAGTGGATCTAACATAATAGTGTGAGAGTCCAGTCCATTGTGGATCTAACATAATAGTGAGAGTCCAGTCCTTAGTGGATCTAACATAATAGTGTGAGAGTCCAGTCCATAGTGGATCTAACATAATAGTGTGAGAACAAGGTCAAGCTACAAAAGGGTTGATTTGGAATAAGAAAAGCTTAAGGACCAATACCATTAAGGGACTCGAACCCCGATCTTCTAAAGTCAATTAAGGTCACGTTACATGCGAGCGTCCTGTTCTGTGTCTGGGAGAAATCCCGCTGAGGTCCTCAAATGTGGAGAGTCAGCAGAGTGCTGGGTCAGCGTCAATTTGCCGCGATGAAGGATGATCGCCGTTCAGTCGGACCGGGCTTAGGTCCTGAGAGCCTCTGTGAAATCTCCCACGTGGACATCTGAGACCTCCTTGGGTCTAAATCCCTGCGCCGGCGAGAAATCCTCTCCCGCTTTTTGGCGCAGCTTTAAAGTGTTCTGACTTAAGAAGCGTGACCATAACAACCCATTCAGTAAATACGCACTTATTTACCCCGATAAATCACACGGTTCCCACCGTTTTTGCAAGGGTTACATTCCGGACCACCCATCATTTTTATTTTATTACTACATACTTATTTCAAGTTTTTACAAACCCCAAAAGCAGTGAAGTTGTCACGTTGTGTAAAATTATAAATAAAAACAGAATACAATAATTGGCAAATCCTTTCCAACCTATATTCAAACCAATAGACTACAAAGGTAATATATTTAACCTTCAAATTGGTATTTTTTTTGCAATGTGTTTCAAAAAAAGCTGGCACAAGTGGCAAAAAAGACAGAGGAAGTTGAGGAATGCTCATCAAACACTTATTTGGAACGTCCCACAGGCGAACGGGCTAATTGGGAACGGGTGGGTGTCATGATTGGGTATAAAAAGCAGCTTCCGTGAAATGCTGAGTCTTTCACAAACAGGGACGGGGCGAGGGTCACCACTTTGTCAACAAGTGCGTGAGCAAATTGTTTAGGAACAACATATCCCTGCGACAAGGTGGCGACTTGTCCAGGGTGTACCCCGCCTTCCGCCAGATTGTAGCTGAGATAGGCACCAGCGCCCCCCGCAAAGTGAATAAACGGTAGAAAATGGATGGATGGATGGTTATCCCAACAAGCGGCATAGCTCGGTTGGTAGAGTGGCCGTGCCAGCAACTTGAGGTTTGCAGGTTCGATTCCCGCTTGTGCCATCCTAGTCACTGCCGTTGTGTCCTTGGGCAAGACACTTTACCCACCTGCTCCCAGTGACACCCACACTGGTTTAAATGTAACTTGGATATTGGGTTTCACTATGTAAAGCGCTTTGAGTCACTTGAGAAAAGCGCTATATAAATATAATTCACTTCACACTTCACTTCAATTGCAAGGAATTTAGGGATTTCACCATCTAGGTTCTGTGGTATCATCAAAAATCAATGCACATAAGCGGCAAGGCTGAAAACCACCATTGTATGCCCCTGACCTTCGATCCCTCAGGCGGCACTGCGTAAAAAAACCCAAATAAGTGTGTAAAGGATATCACCACATGGGCTCAAGAACACTTCACAAAACCACTGTCAGTAACGACAGTTGGTCACTACATCTGTAAGTGCAAGTTTAAACTCTACTATGCAAAGCCAACGCCATTTATCAACAACACCCAGAGACACTCATTTGCTTCGCTGGGCCCGAGCTCATCTAAGATGGACTGATGTGTTCTGTGGTCTGACGAGTCCACATTGCAAATTGTTTTTGGAAACTGTTGCCATTGCCTCCAGACCAAAGAGGAAAATAACTTTCCGGATTCTTATCGGCGCAAAGTAGAAAAGCCAGCATGTGTGATGGTATGGGGGTGTTTTAGTGCCCAAGGCATGGGTAACTTACTTATTCCCTTCGGGATTGTGGGGGGCACTGGAGCCTATCTCAACGACAATCGGGCGGAAGGCGGTGTACACCCTGGACAAGTCGCCACCTCATCGGAGGGCCAACACAGATAGACGGACAACATTCACACACTAGGGCCAATTTAGTGTTGCCAATCAACCTATCCCCAGGTGCATGTCTTTGGAAGTGGGAGGAAGCCGGAGTACCCGGAGGGAACCCACGCAGTCACGGGGAGAACATGCAAACTCCACAATGAACCCAGGACTACTCAGGACCTTTGTATTGTGAGGCAGACGCACTAACCCCGTGCCACCAGTCCAGTCCATAGTGGATCTAACATAATAGTGTGAGAGTCCAATCCATAGTGGATCTAACATAAGTGTGAGAATCCAGTCCATAGTGGATCTAGCATGATAGTGAGAGTCCAGTCCATAGTGGATTTAACATAATAGTGAGAGTCCAGTCCATAGTGGATCTAGCATAATAGTCAATCAATCAATCAATCAATGTTTACTTATATAGCCCTAAATCACTAGTGTCTCAAAGGGCTGCACAAACCACTACGACACCCTCGGTAGGCCCACATAAGGGCAAGGAAAACTCATACCCAGTGGGACATCGGTGACAATAATGACTATGAGAACCTTGGAGAGGAGGAAAGCAATGGATGTCGAGCGGGTCTAACATGATACTGTGAAAGTTCAATCCATAATGGATCCAACACAGTCGCGAGAGTCCAGTCCAAAGCGGATCCAACACAGCAGCGAGAGTCCCGTTCACAGCGGAGCCAGCAGGAAACCATCCCAAGCGGAGGCGTATCAGCAGCGCAGAGATGTCCCCAGCCGATACACAGGCAAGCAGTACATGGCCACCGGATCGGACCGGACCCCCTCCACAAAGGAGAGTGGGACATAGAAGAAAAAGAAAAGAAACTGCAGATCAACTGGTCTAAAAAGGGAGTCTATTTAAAGGCTAGCGTATACAAATGAGTTTTAAGGTGAGACTTAAATGCTTCTACTGAGGTGGCATCTCGAACTTTTACCGGGAGGGCATTCCAGAGTACTGGAGCCCGAAATGAAAACGCTCTATAGCCCGCAGACTTTTTTTGGGCTTTGGGAATCACTAATAAGCCGGAGTCCTTTGAACGCAGATTTCTTGCCGGGACATACGGTACAATACAATCGGCAAGATAGGATGGAGCTAGACCGTGTAGTATTTTATACGTAAGTAGTAAAACCTTAAAGTCACATCTTAAGTGCACAGGAAGCCAGTGCAGGTGAGCCAGTACAGGCGTAATATGATCAAACTTTCTTGTTCTTGTCAAAAGTCTAGCAGCCGCATTTTGTACCAACTGTAATCTTTTAATGCTAGACATGGGGAGACCCGAAAATAATACGTTACAGTAGTCGAGGCGAGACGTAACAAACGCATGGATAATGATCTCAGCGTCTTTAGTGGACAGAATGGAGCGAATTTTAGCGATGTTACGGAGATGAAAGAAGGCCGTTTTAGTAACGCTTTTAATGTGTGCCTCAAAGGAGAGAGTTGGGTCAAAGATAACACCCAGATTCTTTACCGTGTCGCCTTGTTTAATTGTCCATCCATCCATCCATTTTCTACCGCTTATTCCCTTCCGGGGTCGCGGGGGGCGCTGGCGCCTATCTCAGCTACAATCGGGCGGAAGGCGGGGTACACCCTGGACAAGTCGCCACCTCATCGCAGGGCCAACACAGATAGACAGACAACATTCACGCTCACATTCACACACTAGGGCCAATTTAGTGTTGCCAGTCAACCTATCCCCAGGTGCATGTCTTTGGAATTGTTTGGTTGTCAAATGTTAGAGTTGTATTATTAAATAGAGTTCGGTGTCTAGCAGGACCGATAATCAGCATTTCCGTTTTTTTGGCGTTGAGTTGCAAAAAGTTAGCGGACATCCATTGTTTAATTTCATTAAGACACGCCTCCAGCTGACTACAATCCGGCGTGTTGGTCAGCTTTAGGGGCATGTAGAGTTGGGTGTCATCAGCATAACAGTGAAAGCTAACACCGTATTTGCGTATGATGTCACCTAGCGGCAGCATGTAGATGCTGAAGAGTGCAGGGCCAAGGACCGAACCCTGGGGAACTCCACACGTTACCTTAACGTAGTCCGAGGTCACATTGTTATGGGAGACGCACTGCATCCTATCAGTAAGATAAGAGTTAAACCAAGACAGGGCTAAGTCTGACATACCAATTCGTGTGAGAGTCCAGTCCATAGTGGATCTAGCATGATAGTGAGAGTCCAGTCCATGGTGGATCTAACATAATAGTGAGAGTCCAGTCCATAGTGGATCTAGCATAATATTGTGAGAGTCCAGTCCATAGTGGATCTAACATAATAGCGAGAGTCCAGTCCATAGTGGATCTAACAGTATAGTGTGAGAGTCCAGTCCATAGTGGATCTAGCATAATATAGTGAGAGTCCAGTCCATAGTGGATCTAGCATGATAGTGAGAGTCCAGTCCATAGTGGATCTAGCATAATAGTGAGAGTCCAGTCCATAGTGGATCCAACATAATAGTGAGAGTCCAGTCCATAGTGGATCTAGCATAATATTGTGAGAGTCCAGCCCATAGTGGATCTAACATAATAGTGAGAGTCCAGTCCATAGTGGATCTAACATAATAGTGAGAGTCCAGTCCATAGTGGATCTAACATAATAGTGAGAGTCCAGTCCATAGTGGATCTAACATAATAGTGTGAGAGTCCAGTCCATAGTGGATCTAACATAATAGTGTGAGAGTCCAGTCCATAGTGGATCTAACATAATAGTGTGAGAGTCCAGTCCATAGTGGATCTATCATAATAGTAAGAGTGCAGGGGTCCAGTCCATAGTGGATCTAACATAATAGTAAGAGTCCAGGAGTCCAGTCCATAATGGATCTAACATAATAGTAGGAGCCCAGGAGTCCAGTCTATAGTGGATCTAACATAATAGTAAGAGTCCAGTCCATAGTGGATCCAACATAAGAGTGAGAGCCCAGGAGTCCAGTCCATAGTGGATCTAATATAATAGTAAGAGTCCAGTCCATAGTGGATCGAACATAATAGTAAGAGTCCAGGAGTCCAGTCCATAGTGGATCTAACATAAAAGTAAGAGTCCAGGAATCCATTCCATAGTGGGGCCAGCAAGAGATCATCTTGAGTGGAGACAGATCAGCACCACAGAGACGTCCCCAACTGATGCACAGGCGAGCGGTCCACCCTGGGTCCCGACTTTGGACAGCTAGCGCCTCATCTCTGCCCCCGCCTCTCCCCAAGGGTTAAGAGCTCCGACACAGAACCAATTCGACTCCTCTTAGCGTGGATCGAGACTGCGATTATTCCGGTGCAGCCCGAACGCCCGGCATGAAATAACCTCATTTTAAGCGGTAACTGCGTTCGAGTCCGCGTCCTTAGCGACGACGGCTAACTAACAAGTCACCCCAGGTCGCGGGGATCAGGATCAAACGCCCGCGGCGCTCTGACAAAGACGTTAGCGTCGTCTCCAGAGGACGCCGCCCGTTCAAACGCCGCCGGCTCCTTTGATTCCGCTCGGCTCGTGCGAGACAATAAAGCCCAACACGATGCGGATCAAAGTCATCTGCGTCTCTATTAATAACACTTTCATTGTGAGAGCTGCAATCTCCCCTCGGCTCGTGTTTGTTGTCTTCGGCGCGGGGAAGATTTAGCTCGGTAAACATTTGCGGGGAAGTAAAAAAAAAAAAAAAAAAAAAGGAGGTAATTCAATGTGCCCTGGAGCGTCTTCCTGCTATCCGTGCACTATCACGCTGGAAGAGCAGCACTCAGCTGTGGCACATAAATTAAAGTCCAGGCGGTGCGTGGAAAAAAGAAAACACTCCCGCGAAAATGCGGGGAATTGAATTCAGGCCGGGGCCTGGCGGGGGAATGTTCCAGGTATCAGATGCGGAAATATGATTATGTAGCATCGAGAAACTGCATGTTTTGCCCGTTCTAACCGGATCCGTGTCCAGGTTTTGGTGTGCACGCCTTGGACTTTCTGCCACCTCCTCTCTCATCCATACCACCTTCTTGGATTAGCATATTCAGTTGAATATGCAACAAAGACAACATATTTGATGTTCAAACTGATAAAAAAAAAAATTGGGGCAAATAATCATTAACTTTAGAATTTGATTGCCAGCAACATGTGACAAAGAAGTTGGGAAAGGTGGCAATAAATACTGATAAAGTTGAGGAATGCTCATCAAACACTTATTTGGAACATCCCATAGGTGTGCAGGCTAATTGGGAACAGGTGGGTGCCATGATTGGGTATAAAAACAGCTTCCCAGAAAAATGCTCAGTCTTTCACAAGAAAGGATGGGGCGAGGTACACCCCTTTGTCCACAACTGCGTGAGCAAATAGTCAAACAGTTTAAGAACAACGTTTCTCAAAGTGCAATTGCAAGAAATTTAGGGATTTCAACATCTACGCTCCATAATAGCATCAAAAGGTTCAGAGAATCTGGAGAAATCACTCCACGTAAGCGGCATGGCCGGAAACCAACATTGAATGACCGTGACCTTCGATCCCTCAGACAGCACTGTATCAAAAACCGACATCAATCTCTAAAGGATATCACCACATGGGCTCAGGAACACTTCAGAAAACCACTCTCACTAAATACAGTTGGTCGCTACATCTGTAAGTGTGAGTTAAATCTCTACTAAGCAAAGCCAAAGCCATTTATCAACAACATCCAGAAATGCCGCCAGCTTCTGTGGGCCCGAGATCATCTAAGATGGACTGATGCAAAGTGGAAAAGTGTTCTGTGGTCTGACGGGTCCACATTTCGTATAGTTTTTGGAAATATTTGACATCGTGTCATCCGGACCAAAGGGGAAGCGAACCTTCTGTGATGGTATGGGGGTGCATTAGTGCCCAAGGCATGAGTAACTTACACATCTGTGAAGGCACCATTAATGCTGAAAGGTACATACAGGTTTTGGAACAACATATGTTGTCAACTAAGTGCCGTCTTTTTCATGGACGCCCCTGCTTATTTCAACAAGACAATGCCAAGCCACATTCAGCACGTGTTACAACAGCGTGGCTTCGTAAAAAAAAAGTGCGGTTACTTTCCTGGCCCGCCTGCAGTCCAGACATGTCTCCCATCGAAAATCTGTGGCGCATTATGAAGCGTAAAATACGACAGCGGAGACCCCGGACTGTTGAAGGACTGAAGCTCTACATAAAACAAGAATGGGAAAGAATTCCACTTTCAAAGCTTCAACAATTAATTTCCTCAGTTCCCAAGTTAAAAGAAAAGGTGATGTAACACAGTGGTGAACATGCCCTTACCCAACTACTTTGGGACGTGTTGCTGTCATGAAATTCTAAGTTAATTATTATTTGCAACAAAAAAGAAAGTTTATGAGTTTGAACATCAAATATGTTGTCTTTGTAGCATATTCAACTGAATATGGGTTGAAAAGGATTTTCAAATGATTGAATTCCGTTTATATTTACATCTGACACAATTTCCCAACTCATATTGAAACCGGATTTTTATAACGGCGTTTCAAATTGTATTCCTTCTGCACCGCAACTTTCTCTGTGCAAATAAGACACGACGGGGTGCCGATGAACTCAACAAAGAAATATTGCATCTCCTATAGTCCTCGTCCTCCAGTGATAATGTACGTGTAAGAAACTTACTTTGTCGCCGTGGAGGCGAGGATTAGTGATTTTGAAGTAGCTAAAACACTGCCGGCTGCGGATGGACGTTAGCTGTAGCTTGTAAGTACTCTGTGATTGTGCGCTGCCGAACGTGCTCCTCTGCTGGTAAAACCAGCAATGTCATGACGTGAGGATGACGCGCCCACCTGCCCGTTAAAAAAAAAAAAGGGGGGGGACTTTTTAGAGGCGAGTAAGGTGTTAATGTTGACTCCCTTTCCTTCCCGGTTGATACTGTTGCTAATAACATCTTGGAGACAGGCTGTGAAGACTTTGGGGAGACAAAGTCACCTTGTCTGGCTCCTCTTTCAAGATTGATCTTATTGCAATCTTGGTGCAATCTCAATATTGAAGTGGTGCCACTATACAGGTTTAAGAGCATCGAGACGTATGCTGTGTTAACTCCTTGGTTTTCAAGTGCAGCAAAAAGTGGGTAAAACTAATGAGTCCAATTCCTTTTCATAGTCCATCCATCCATCCATGTTCCGCCACATATCCGAGTCCGGGTCGCAGGCGCAGCAGTCTAAGTAGAGATGCCCAGACTTCCCTGTCCCCTGCCACCTCCTCTAATTCTACAGGGAGGGATACCGAGGCGTTCCCAGGCCATCTGTGAGACATAGTCCCTCCAAGGTGTCCTAGGTTTGTCCCAAGGTCCCCTCCCGGTTGGATATGCCCGAAACCCCTCAGCAGGGAGGCGCAAAGGAGGAAGCCGTAGTAGATGACCGAGCAATCTCAGCTGGTTCCTCTCGACTTGAAGGAGCAGCAGCTTTACTCTGAATCGGTTACGTACAGGGGGAGTAGACGACACAGACAACAAAGGGGCATAGTAGTTCTATGATTTATTATATATATAAACACTAATATATATGTATATATATATATATATATATATATATATATATATATATATATATATATATATATATATATAATTTCTGGGAAATTGTGTTAGATGTAAATATAAACGGAATATAATGATTAGCAAATATTTTCAACCCATATTCAATTGAATGCACTACAAAGACAAGATATTTGATGTTCAAACTCATAAACTTTATTTTTTGTAAATAGTAATTAACTTAGAATTTCATGGCTGCAACACGTGCCAAAGTAGTTGGGTAAGGGCATGTTCACCACTGTGTTACATCACCTTTTCTTTTAACAACACTCAATAAACGTTTGGGAACTGAGGAAACTAATTGTTGAAGCTTTGAAAGTGGAATTATTTACCATTCTTGTTTTATGTAGAGCTTCAGTCCTTCAACAGTCCGGGGTCTCCGCTGTCGTATTTTACGCTTCATAATGCGCCACACATTTTCCATGGGAGACAGGTCTGGACTGCAGGTGAGCCAGGAAAGTACCCGCACTCTTTTTTTAAAAAGCCACGCTGTTGTAACACGTGCTGAATGTGGCTTGGCATTGTCTTGCTGAAATAAGCAGGGGCGTCCATGAAAAAAAACGGCGCTTAGATGGCAGCATATGTTGTTCCAAAACCTGTATGTACCTTTCAGTATTAATGGTGCCTTCACAGATGTGTAAGTTACCCATGCCTTGGGCACTAATGCACCCCCATACCATCACAGATGCTGGCTTTTGAACTTTTGAGTCGATAACTGTCTGGATGGTTCACTTTCCCTTTGGTCCGGATGACACGATGTCGAACATTTCCAAAAACAATTTGAAATGTGGACTCGTCAGACCACAGAACACTTTTCCACTTTGCATCAGTCCATGTTAGATGATCTCGGGCTCAGAGAAACCGGCGGCGTTTCTGGATGTTGTTGATAAATGGCTTTCGCTTTGCATACTAGAGCTTTAACTTGCACTTACAGACGTAGCGACAAACTGTATTTAATGACAATGGTGTTCTAAAGTGTTCCTGAGCCCATGTGGTGATATCCTTTAGAGATTGATGTCGGTTTTTGATACAGTGCTGTCTGAGGGATCGAAGGTCACGGTCATCCAATGCTGGTTTCCGGCCATGCCGCTTACGTGGAGTGATTTCTCCAGATTCTCTGAACCTTTTGATGATATTATGGAGCGTAGATGTTGAAATCCCTCAATTTCTAGCAATTGGACTTTAAAAAAAAGTTGTTTTTAAACTGTTGGACTATTTGCTCACACAGTTGTGGACAAAGGGGTGTACCTCGCCCCATCCTTTCTTGTGAAAGACCGAGCATTTTTTGGGAAACCGTTTTCATACCCAATCATGGCACCCACCTGTTCCCAATTAGCCTGCACACCTGTGGGATGTTCCAAATAACTGTTTGATGAGCATTCCTCAACTTTATCAGTATTTATGGCCACCTTTCCCAACTTTTTGTCACGTGTTTCTAAAGTTAATGATTATTTGCCGGAAAAATAAATAAATGTTTATCAGTTTGAACATCAAATATGTTGTCTTTGTAGCATATTCGACTGAATATGGGTTGAAAAGGATTTTCAAATGATTGAATTCCGTTTATATTAACATCTAACACAATTTCTCAACTCGTATGGAAACGGGGTTTGTCATTTATACAAGAAATTTGGTGTTTTTACATAACATTAAATCAATAAATCATCATGATATCATTCGAATGTGATTGATGATGCATTTGTGTTTTCATGTCGCCGTGTGCAAGCGTGAGAATGAGCTAAGCATTGACCTAACAAAGTGTCTCTCTCCCCCCCCCCCCCCCCCCCCCCCCCCCCCTTTCCCGCCCTCTGCCCTCGCCATCGCCATCTGCTCCTCCGTATTGTGTTCCTGGACCCCGCGGCGCGCCACCAGACGCTACTTTTGGCCTCCTGCTCGGCGTGTTTGTGCTCTGCGGCCTGGTTCTGCTGGGCCTCCTGGCCTTCGGCTCCTGGAAGCTGTGCGGGCCGCCCGGCCGGAGCAAAGCCGACTTCCCCGGTCCGCCCCGGAGCCCGGAGCACCACCCGCTGCAGCCGGGCCCCCACCTCCACCACCAGCAGCAGCAGCAGCAGCAGCAGCATCGACAGCAGTGGCAGCCGGCGGTTACCATGGCGACAGAGAAAGTGAAAGACCCCGTGGGCCCTATGGGCTTCCTGGAGGCGGCCGTGAAGATAAGTCATACATCTCCTGACATCCCCACCGACGTCCAGCTCTCCATGAGGGAGCACTTCCTGCGCCGCACGCAGCGCATGCAGAGGCAGACCACCGAGCCCGCCTCCTCCACCCGGTTAGTCCACAATCACACGCCACCAGGTTTGCGGCCATCAACGACTCGGGAGCAAACGGGCGACCGCGATGTGTCCTCGTCGCGTGATAACCAGCTTTTGTCGGGAAGGCGGGATCTCAAATGAAATCAGATCATTGCGGGATAATGGCCAGATGAAATGAATAAAGAAGCGCTTTGTTACGTAAGATGTCAGCCGTGCCGCCTCGGAGGCACCGCGTCTCCTCGCCGGTCATTACCGTGACGCTAATTACACCGGACAAATTCATCATGAGCTGCGGGGGGAGGGGGACCAAAGAGGCTCCAGCCTTTCTGGCGTGCTATAAAATCCACTTGTGTCACTTTGGGGCGGTGTAGCTCAGTTGGTAGAGCTACACTTGAGCGTTCCAGGTTCGAACCCCGCGTCCGCCGTCCTCGTCACTGCCGTCGTGTCCTTGGGCAAGACACTTTACCCACCCACACTGGTTTAAATGTAACTTAGATCAGTGTTTTTCAACCACTGTGCGACGGGTTCCATATCAGCTGGTAGCCATTTGCTTTGTAGGTGTCGGAAACAGCGGGAGGCAGGGTGCAGGTAAAAAGGTGTCTAATGCATACTTGCCAACCCTCCCGGATTTTGCAGGTGGCCCCTAAAATTCAGCGCCTCTCCCGAAAACCTCCCGGGACAAATTTTGTCCCGAAAGTCTCCCTGAATCAGGCGGAGCTGGAGGGGGCGTGGCCTGACTGAGGACAGCCTATTTTCACATCCGCTTTCCCACAATATAAACAGTGTGTTTGCCAGTGACGTTATAACTGTAAAATGATCGAGGGCAAGTTCTTGGTTTCTTATGTGGGTTTATTGTTAGGCAGTTTCATTAGCGCGGTAACAACACACAACAACAGCAGTCACGTTTTCGTCTACCGTAAAGCAGTTCGTCTGCCGTAAACAGAAATGTTGCGACACACTTAAACAGGACAATACTGCCATCTACTGTACATGCATATGTGACAATAACATCTACGGCTTTTAGAGAGTGCAGTGCACAACTGCGCACACAACAAGGAGACGAAGCAGAAGAACGAGGAATATATATAGCTAGAATTCCCTGAAAGTCAAGTATTTCTTATATATATATATATATATATATGAAATACTTGACTTGGTGAATTCTAGCTGTAAATATACTCCTCCCCTCTTAATGAAATGAAATGAAGTATATTTTATATAGCGCTTTTCTCTAGTGACTCAAGAGGCTTTTACATAGTGAAACCCAATATCTAAGTTACATTTAAACCAGTGTGGGTGGCACTGGGAGCAGTTGGGTAAAGTGTCCTGCCCAAGGACACAACGGCAGTGACTAGGATGGCACAAGCGGGAATCGAACCTTCAACCCTCAAGTTGCTGGCACGGCCACTCTACCAACCGAGCTATGCCCCCACCCCACCCCCCGACCACGCCCCCCACCTCTAGAAATCGGAGGTCTCAAGGTTGGCAAGTGTGGTCTAATGGTTAAACAAAAAAATGGTGAGTGCCCCTAAAAATAGGCATTGAAGTTTAGGGACGGCTATGCAGAACTAAACTACTTTGTCGCCTGTTCCGTTTTAAACAAAAACAGAATGCTGGACGACAGCAAAGACTTACTGTGGAGCAAAGACGGCGTCCACAATGTAAATCCGTACGTGACATGACAATCAATAATGTCCCCACAAAGAAGGATACAAATAATCGAATATTCTTTGGGGCGGCATAGCTCGGTTGGCAGAGTGGCCGTGCCGGCAACTTGAGGGTTCCAGGTTCAATCCCCGCTTCCGCCATGCTAGTCACGGCCATTGTGTCCTTGGGCAAGACACTTTACCAACCTGCACCTAGTGCCACCCACACTGGTTTAAATGTAACTTAGATGAGTGTTTTTCAACCACTGTGCGAGATAGTCTGGTGTGCCGTGGGAGATGATCTAATTTCACCTATTTGGGTTAAAAAGATTTTTTGCAAACCAATAATTATAATCTGCAAACGATGTGTTGTGTAGTGAAGCTAAACATGTTCCACTACACACGGTAGGAGGATACCATAGCTCACCGGCGTCACAATGTAAACAAACGCCATGGGTGGATCTACACCTGACGTCCACTGTAATGATACCAAGTACAGGAGCGTATCTCGTCGATACTACTATGATTACATCAATATATTTTAGCCTTTGTTTGTTTACTTACTACTAAAAGACAAGTTGTCTAGTATGTCCACTATTTTATTTAAGGACTACATTCCAATAATAAACGTATGTTTAATGTACCCTAAGATTGTTTTGTTAAAATAAAGACAATAATGCCATTTTTTGTGGTGCCCCTTATTTAGAAAAGTATCGAAATACACTTTGGTACCGGTACCAAAATATTGGTATGGGGACAACTTTAATCGGTATGGCATCAGACGTGAACTAGTTGTATTGGCATACCCCAAATGTTTACCCAAAGGTTAATAGAGGACATTTAGACGCAAATTGCTTGTATCTTAGCTTATACCAGGGATTTTACGTGCTGGTATCAGACCGATATCAAATCGAGATCCACCAAGATTGGAGCGCACAAGGTGTGCTGGGAAAAGCGAGACAAAATGAGCGTGAAGACTAAAGCTGTCTTTGATCTTACCAAACAAAAGGCTTGTAAAACTCCACTGCATAGGATGGGAAGCAACATGAAGGTGTTCTGTTTCTTTCATGTATTGTAATCAACAGAAAGATATTGTTCTGACCCGAGAATTACAAAGCAAAGGGGAAGCAGGACCAGACTACCCTCCAGGGACCTCTTCTTTGAACTGTTTCACAACCTTTTCTGTGAACTGTTTACGACCTTTTCTTTGAACCGTTCTGTAATCAAAGGCGATGGCTGTTTATGACCCCAGCCCCTTAGAAACAGCTGATTGATTGATTGGTTAAAACTTTTAAGAGTAGATTGCACAGTACAGTACATATTCCGTACAATTGACCACTAAATGGTAACACCCCAATAAGTTTTTCAACTTGTTTATCAATTCATGGTAGCCATGTTGCCATGAAATTAGGGAAAGTCCAAATAAAAGAGGAGGGGTACAATCTTTCGTCAGGGGCGTGGGATGACACCAAACAAGGGTAGTGTCTACGCGTCTCTCCTCAATTGAGCCAAATTGAATTCTGTCTCTGTTTAATTCCTTGCTTCTCGTCTTGTTTAATAGATGTAATCAGTGTTTGAACCTGACACCATCATTCGCTCAGACCTTCCCGTCTCCCTTTTCCGTCCGCAGGCACAACTCCTTCAAGAGACACCTTCCCCGGCAGATGCAGGTGGGCAGCCTGGACCTGGGCAACGACTACATGTTGGACAAGGAGGAGAAGTCCACCAGCATCGGCCGCATCCAACCGGAGCTCTACCAGCAGAAAACCTTGGAGTCGGAGGACTCGTCCAAGAACGGCAGCAGCAAAAACTGCGGCAGGATTAACATCTCCCTCAAGTACGACTACGACAGCGAGGGCCTGGTGGTCCACATCATCCAGGCGGAGGACCTGCCCGCCAAAGACTTGTGCGGCACATCCGACCCTTACGTCAAGATCTACTTGCTGCCCGACCGCAAGAAGTTCCAGACGCGCGTCCACCGGAAGACCCTCAACCCCACCTTCGACGAGAGCTTCCACTTCCCCGTGCCTTACGACGAGCTGGCCGCCAGGAAGCTCCACATGAGCGTCTTCGACTTTGACAGGTTTTCCCGGCACGACATGATCGGGGAGGTGGTGCTGGAAAACCTGTTTGAGATGTCCGACCTGTCCCGGGACACCAACATTTGGAGGGACATCGACTACGCCACCAGCGTAAGGATCTTCTTCTCCAAATGTTACGGTTGCACACAAAAAATATAGCTGCATATAGCATAGAGCAGTTAGCATTCCATGACCCACTATGCACTTCTGCCACGACCCTCCCCCGCCAAATTCTTATTGGTTGGCGTGTGTGTGACGATTGCAGACATTTTCTTTGTCTCTTCTGCGAATGAGATGAATAATATTATTTGATATTGTGTAATCTGCAGTACATGATTTCCTTTTCGGTGCCATTTTTTGTTCAGCCCTTCTCAGTTTTTATAAGTTACCGCCAACGATGAAACGATCCATTTTAATAGCTACGGCAGTAGCATATAGCAGTTAGCAGTTAGCATTCCATGACCCACAATGCACTTCTGCCATGACCCTCCCCCGCCGAACTCTTATTGGTTGACGTGTGTGTGACCATTGCTGACATTTTCTTCGTCTCTTCCGCGAATGAGATAAATAATATTATTTGATATTTCACGGTAATGTGTTAATAATTTCACACATACGTCGCTCCGGAGTATATGTAGCACCGCCGGCCAAATTATGAAAAAAACTGCGACTTATAGACCGAAAAATACGGTATATATATATATATATATATATATATATATATATATATATATATATATATATATATATTGACAGTTATGATCAAAAGGATTCAACCCCCACACAATTTTGGTGTTTTAGCAAGTTGGACATTTATTCCGTATTTTGTTTATAGTCATATCAAATAAAGATGTGTCAAATAGACCAATGCAACTTAAATTGTAACACTGTATTTGACAAAATACCAAAAAGTGACATTTTTCTTAATATCTCATTGACAAAATTATTCAACTCCTTGAAGATTATAACTCTTAAGAACCGAATTTGATTAAGGTCTTTTCAATCAGGTGTTGAAAACACCTGTAGATGTGATTAGAGCCATAACGAGCATCAATTAAACTGATTGAAAAAGACTGTGACGCTCAGCTTCTTGTAGATGGTCAATGGTGTATTTGCAACATGATGAAGTCCAGGGAGTGGTCAAAGAAGTCAAGAGAGGAGGTAATTTCTCTTCATAAGAAAGGATATGGATATAAGAAATTAGCAAAGACATTACACATTCCGAGAGACACAGTTGGGAGCATAATTCGCAAGTTTAAAGCTAAAGGCACAGTGGAAACACTACCTGGGCGTGGTGGAAAGAGGATGCTGTGTGCGTACAGTGGTGAAAAACCCCCCGGGTAACAGCTGAGGAACTACAACAGGACATTGCAGAGGGGGGAACGCAGGTTTCGTCCCAGACAATAAGAGATGAAGGCCTCCATGCCAGAACTCCCAGGCGCACCCCACTTCTGACTACCAGGTACAAGAAAAATAGACTCCAGTATGCCAAAAATCATCTGGACGAACCCCAATGGTTTTGGGAAACTGTTCGATGGAGTGATGAGACAAAACTGGAACTCTTTGGGCCTATGAATCAACGTTATGTCTGGAGGAGAAAAAATGAAGCTTACAAAGAGAAGAAAACCTCGCCTACTGTTAAGCATGGTGGGGGGTCAATCATGCTCTGGGGCTGTTTCTCTGCCTCAGTTACCGGGAATCTCCAGCGCCTTCAAGGCATTATGAATTCTATATCCTAGCAGGATATATTAGCTGCAAATGTCATGAAGTCAGTGACGAAGCTGAGGCTTGGGAGACGTTGGACCTTCCAACAGGACAAGGATCCCAAGCATACCTCCAAATCAACATCAGAGTGGTTGCAGAAGACTCTTGAGTGGCCTTCACAGTCGCTAGACCTAAATCCTATAGAAAAGCTGTGGTGGGACTTGAAGAAGGCAGTTGCAGCCCGCAAGCCCAAGAATATGAATGAACTGTAGGCCTTTGCCCAAGAGGAATGGGCTAAAATACCTGAAGATGCTTGCAAGAAGCTTGTGTCCGCTTATGTATCACCTTTGAAGGATGTCATTACTGCCAAAGGCTGTTCTACTAAGTACTAAAGATGCATGGAACTAGGGAGTTGAATCATTTTGTCAATGAGATATTAAGAAAAATGTCATTTTTTGCTATTTTGTCAAATACAGTGTTACAATTGAAGTTGCATTTGTCTATTTGACACATCTTTATTTGATATGACTATAAACAAAATACGGAATAAATGTCCAACTTGCTAAAACACCAAAATTGTGTGGGGGTTGAATAATTTTGATCACAACTATATATATATATATATATATATATATATATAAATATATATATATATATTAGGGATGCACCGAAATGAACATTTGTGGCCGAAGCCGAATAAAATTTAAATGCTTGGCCGAAGGCCGAATACCGATTAATGAATGCATCCATCCATCCATTTCTACCACTTATTCCCTTTCGGGGTCGCGGGGGGCGCTGGCGCCTATCCCAGCTACAATCGGGCGGAAGGCGGGGTACACCCTGGACAAGTCGCCATCTCATCACAGGGCCAACACAGATAGACAGACAACATTCACACTCACATTCACACACTAGGGCCAATTTAGTGTTGCCAATCAACCTATCCCCAGGTGCATGTCTTTGGAAGTGGGAGGAAGCCAGAGTACCCGGAGGGAACCCACGCATTCACGGGGAGAACATGCAAACTCCACACAGAAAGATCCCGAGCCTGGATTTGAACCCAGGACTGCAGGACCTTTGTATTGGGAGGCAGACACACTAAACCCTCTGCCACCGTGAAGCCCATAATGAATGCAGTTTTTCACAATTTTTTTAATATTGCATAAATAGCCTAGAATAAATATTTAGACATGTTTTTCAAATAAAGTATTTTTTTATTGAATATTGACATTTTTTAATATTCCAGTAGTCTTTGCTTTTCAAAAAAAGCAAAATTTTTCATTTATATTAGGCCTTCAAACAAAACATGCATTCCCCAAAAAAATAAAGTGCATTAAATTGGATAAACCCACAACAAATGAATTATTGTCCTTTTGCCAAAAGTCTGCTTAGCCACAGTAGATATGCTAATAATGTAAACAGAAGGCTTAAGTAAATCTCAATTAAGTGTGTGCTTGTAACCTCTTACACTTATACAGGTAGCCTACACAACAGGCTAATAATGTAAACAGAGGCCCCAGTAAATCTCAATTAAGTGTGTGCTTGTAACCTCATACACTTATACAGGTACACAACATATCCCAACGTCACCACGTCACTGCACGTTGGTTGATTGCGTCACAGCGTCAAAAAATTGCGTCACACGCCACTATTCGGCCTTGTTTTTAACTCATTCCACCGAAGGCCGAATGTGGCTTTTTTTGCCATATTCGGCCGAATATATTCGGTTACCGATTAATCGGTGCATCCTGCGCTTACCAAAGGCATGCGGTAAAAGTAAGCATGCGCTAAATATTTTAAAACCTCTTCTCACTCTGGCACTTACCAAAGGCATGCAGTAAAAATTTGAGTGTGATGTAAGCTTGGACCTTAAATGCTACTGAATAGCTCTTAATCTTCTTCCCTTTTTGCGATTTCAAATTACCGGTATTGAAATCAGCCTCCTAAATTTTGAAAATGATGACAGGGGAAGTGTGACTCGTGACGTCACGAGTTTGACCAGGCGGTAGTTCAAGGCAGGCGCGTACTATGTGCCCTGCGGCAATTCAAGGAAATACGGTATTTTATTTTATTTTTAATCCCAATTTTTTAAATACATTTTTAGGTTTTGTTTTTTTGCTTTATTATTATTTCTATATATATATATATATATATATATCTCCTGATGATTGAGGGAATCCCTCAGGAAACAGTTCTGTAGAGATGAAGTAGTCTTGTGATTTTTCCCACACCTACATATTGCGCTCTACCACGGTATCGAACACTATTCTCTGGATAATCCAATCAAGATAGATATATATATATATATGTATATATATATATATGTATATATATATATATATATATATATATATATATATATATATATATATATATAAATATAAAATCGGTCTGAATAGTAGTGTGCCCTTAACAAATATGTTTTTGTTGGCCGTGCCTTGATTCGATCATCAAGTCTTTGTTTCTTTTTGCCCTCGTTTGCAACCAGTGTCACAAAAAAAGCCACAAAAAAAAGCAACACGCACACAAGCGTCATGTCTGTCGGAAGTGTGTCACACCTGAAACACTTCCTGCGCGGTGTCCCTTCATGCTTTGACGACACCTGACTGCTGTTCCCTCGCACTCTGAGCTCAACTTTCACAGCTTTCACAGCCGATCCCCCGCTGACGCCGCAGGGAAGACATATGGCGTGACACAAGCACCTGCTTACAAGCCACTGCCTTTTCACTGAAAACTAATGAAGATAAAAGAGGGCATGTTTAGTTGAAGATTACTTCTATGTGTGGAAATCTTTATTAGGGTCCGCAGGCCCATTGCAAAAGGACTCCACAGGAGTCCTTTGCCATGGGCCAAGGACCCTATTGAAACTGGTGTATTTTATTTTTTCTTTATTATTAGGGTCCGCCAGGCCCATTGCAAAAGGACTCCACAGGAGTCCTTTGCAATGGGCCAAGGACCCTATTGAAACTGGTGCGTTTTATTATTCTTTCTTTCTTCCGCACCTATGCGCACCTAAGCGCTGTAATTTGACCCCCTTAACATGCTTCAAAACTCACCAAATTTGACACACACGTCGGTCTGGCATGCCTTCCCAACATATTAGGCAGCGAAACCAGAAAAATCAACATTGCGCGCTAGCGCCCCTTAGGAAGGAAAGAAAAACAGACTGCTTGTAATTTCCGTTAGGAATGTCGTAGAGACATGAAACAAAAACCTCTATGTAGGACCAACTTAGACCTAGATTCCCCATTAGAAACTTCTATACCTAAAATCAACAGGCAGTTGGCAAAAACCCCTTCAAAACAACACTTTCGCAAGAAAATGCATTTTTTGCCTCTTTCAGCTGTAATTTGACCCCCTTAAAATGCTTCAAAACTCACCAAACTTGGCACACGCATCAGGACTGGCAGAAATTGCGATCTAATGAAAAAAAAAAAAAAACAACTCAAAATTGCGCTCTAGCGCAATTTTTGAATAAAACACAGAAAAAACTGCTTCTAGGAAGAAAACACAGACAAAACTGCTTGTAATGCAGGAAAGACATGAAACAAAAACTTCTATGTAAGTCTCACTTAAACCTACATTTTAAAATTGACATCCTTCAGCAAAAATCAACAGGAAGTTAAAAATTACCCCTTCAAAATAAAAGTTTTGCAAACACCCGTCACCTTTTTTCAAACATTATCTCCTCTGAGCTCGAATTGTCGTTTCGGCTTCAAACGCGCACAGAAGAGAGATTGAACTCTTCTGATTAAAAGTATAGAACAGAGTTTTGATTAGTGCTCCGGTTTTGATTTTACGCGCCTTCAGAGAACCCCTGCGCAAAATTACATAAAAAATGTCATTTTTGCCTCTTGGAGCTGTAATTTGACCCCTTTAAAATGCTTTCAAAGTGTAAGTTAAAGCTCTACTATACAAAGCGAAAGCCATTTATCAACAACATCCAGAAACGCCGATCTGTAATTTGACACCCTTACCATGCTTTAAAACTCACCAAATTTTACACACACACCAGGACTGGCAAAAATTGCCATCTGATAACCAAACCCTAAAACTCAAAATTGCGCTCTAGCACCCCCTAGGAAAAAACCCAGACCAAACCGCATGTAACTTCTGTTGGAAATGTCGTAGAGACATGAAATACAAACCTCCATGTTGGTCTGATTTAGACCAGGGCTTAAGTAGCGGCGGCAGCAGCCAAAGGCGGACCCGACCAACGCTGCTTGCAGTTTTATTTATAATTGAATCACTTGTTTACTTTTCAACAAGTTTTTAGTTATTTTTATATATATTTTTTTCAAAATAGTTCAAGAAAGACCACTACAAATGAGCAATATTTGCACAATTTAATCAATCAGAAACTGATGACATAGTGCTGTATTTTACTTCTTTATCTCTTTTTTTCAACCAAAAATGCTCTGCTCGGATTAGGGGGTACTTGAATAAAAAAAATGTTCACAGGAGGTAAATCACTGAAAAAAGTTTAAAAACCACTGCCTTAAAACAAGTAAAACATGTCAAGATAAAATCTGCTTAAAGGGGAACATTATCACAATTTCAAAAGGGTTAAAAACAATAAAAATCAGTTACTAGGTGCTTGTTGTATTTTTGGAATTTTTTTTCAAAATTTTACCGGTCCCCGAATAGCCCTAAAAAAAGCTTTTAAGTGCTTGATTTTCGCTATTTGCGAAGCGACCATCCATTTCCCTGTGACGTCACACAGTGCTGCCAATGTAAACAAACAATGGCGAATAGCACAGCAAGATATAGCGACATTAGCTCTGATTCAGACTCTGATTTCAGCGGTTTAAGCGATTCAACAGATTACGCATGTATTGAAACGGATGGTTGGAGTATGAAAGTATTGAAGAAGAAACTGAAGCTATTGAGCGAATAGCTATTGACGCTATTCATAGCCATAGCATGGCCGAATAGCTGCGTTAGCATCGCCGGTAAAATGTGCGGACCAAACGATCAGGACTTTGGCATCTTTTGACACTGGAGCAACTTAAATCCGTCGATTGGTAAGTGTTTGTTTCGCATTAAATGTGGGTGGAAGGAAACGTGATATAGTTGCAAATGCATCTACAGGTTATCCATACATCTCTGTTCCATGTCTGCTTTAGCACCGCCGGTAAATAGCATGTTAGCATCGATTAGCGTAGCATGTTAGCATCGATTAGCTGGCAGTCAACATCAACAAAACTCACCTTTGTGATTTAGTTGACTTTGTAGTTGCAAGTGCATCTGCAGGTTATCCATACATTTCTGTGCCATGTCTGCTTTAGCACCGCCGGTAAATAGCATGTTAGCATCGATTAGCGTAGCATGTTAGCATCGATTAGCTGGCAGTCACGCCGCTACCAAATATGTCTGATTAGCACATAAGTCAACATCAACAAAACTCACCTTTGTGATTTAGTTGACTTTATCGTTGCAAATGCATCTGTAGGTTATCCATACATCTCTGTGCCATGTAAAATGTGGAGCCACTTTGGCCCATTCAATAGGGGGTCTGGCGGCAGACACTTTCACATCCTCGGGCCAGTGGTGCAACTTGAATCCCTCCCTGTTAGTGTTGTTACACCCTCCGACAACACACCAACGAGGCATGATGTCTCCAAAGTTCCAAAAAATAGTCGAAAAAACGGAAAATAACAGAGCTGAGACCCAGTGTTTGTAATGTGTTGAAAATGAAAATGGCGGCTCTAATACCTCGGTGACGTCACGTTCTGACGTCATCACCACATGAGTGTTAAACAGAAAGGCGTTTAATTCGCCAAAATTCACCCATTTAGAGTACGGAAATCGGTTAAAAAAAATATGGTCTTTTCTCTGCACCATCAAGGTATATATTGACGCTTGCATAGGTCTGCTGATAATGTTCCCCTTTAATGAGAAGAATTATCTTATCAGACAGAAAATAAGCAAATATCACCCTAATTTGAGATATTTAATCGTACTTAAATTTCAATTTTTGCAGTGTGGCGTTCGTATGTTGTCAATATTCAGTGTTTTATCCTTCACAGTTAATATTGTAAATCCCACACTTTATTTTCATGTACATTCAGGTTTGTCTCGTTCAGTCAAAACATTTTAAATTCCATTCCGTTTTGTTAAGGCGGTCTGTCATAAAGTTTTTAGCATTCGATCAGACATTATTGTGAGGTTTTGTATTAGTGTTCCTAAAAATGAGATATACTAGCCCCCAGACACATGTTTCTCTCTAAATGTTGCAAAATAATTACCCAGGCCCGCCTTATATGGCCACCTGCTCACCTGTGTCTTGTTGTGCGTCCTCAGGAGAGCGTGGACCTCGGTGAGATCATGTTCTCGCTCTGCTACCTGCCCACGGCTGGCAGACTCACGCTCACGGTCATCAAGTGCAGGAACCTGAAGGCCATGGACATCACTGGATACTCAGGTCTGTCTTCGACTCTGGGGGGAAAAAAAAACCATATATACACAGTATATGAATGTGTAATATTCACAAATATATGTACATTCATCTGAACTCTCATGGCAATTATACTCTGGATTCAACAACAGTGACCTTCTACTAGATCAGAATGTACAAACCCCGTTTCCATATGAGTTGGGAAATTGTGTTAGATGTAAATATAAACGGGACAAAATGATTTGCAAATCATTTTCAACCCATATTCAGTTGAATGCGCTACAAAGACAACATATTTGATGTTCAAACTCATAAACTTTATTTTCTTTGGAAATAATAATTGACTTAATATTTCATGGCTGCAACATGTGCCAAAGTAGTTGGGAAAGGGCATGTTCACCGCTGTGTTACATCACCTTTTCTTTTAACAACACTCAATAAACGTTTGGGAACTGAGGAAACTAATTGTTGAAGCTTTGAAAGTGGAATTATTTCCCATTCTTGCTTGATGTACAGCTTAAGTTGTCTTCCATCCATCCATTTTCTACCGCTTATTCCCTTTCGGAGTCGCGGGGGGCGCTGGCGCCTATCTCAGCTACAATCGGCCGGAAGGCGGGGTACACCCTGGACAAGTCGCCACCTCATTGCAGGGCCAACACAGATAGACAGACAACATTCACACTCACATTCACACACTAGGGCCAATTTAGTGTTGCCAATCAACCTATCCCCAGGTGCATGTCTTTGGAAGTGGGAGGAAGCCGGAGTACCCGGAGGGAACCCACGCATTCACGGGGAGAACATGCAAACTCCACACAGAAAGATCCCGAGCCTGGATTCGAACCCAGGACTGCAGGACCTTCGTATTGTGAGGCAGACGCACTAACCCCTCTTCCACCGTGAAGCCCTTGTTTAATGTAGAGCTTAAGTTGTCTTGTTGTCGTATTTTACGCTTCATAATGCGCCACACATTTTCGATGGGAGACATGTCTGGACTTCAGGCGGGACAGGAAAGTATCCGCACTCTTTTACTACGAAGCCACGCTGTTGTAACACGTGGCTTGGCATTGTTTTGCTAAAATAAGCAGGGGCGTCCATGATAACGTTGCTTGGATGACAACATATGTTGCTCCAAAACCTGCATGGACCATTCAGCTTTAATGGTGCCTTCACAGATGTGTAAGTTACCTATGCCTTGGGCACTGACACACCCCCATACCATCACAGATGTTGGCTTTTGAACTTTGCGCCTATAACAATCCAGATGGTTATTTTCTTCTTTGTTACGGAGGACAGCACGTCCACAGTTTCCAAAAATAATTTTAAATGTGGACTAATCAGACCACAGAACACTTTTCCACTTTGCATCAATCCATTTTAGATGAGCTCGGGCCCAGCGAAGCCGGCGGCGTTCCTGGGTGTTGTTGATAAATGGCTTTCGCTTTGCATAGTGGAGTTTTAACTTGCACTTACAGATGTAGCGACCAACTGTAGTTACTGACAGTGGTTTTATGAAGTGGTTCTGAGCCCATGTGGTGATATTCTTTACACACTGATGTCGGTTTTTGATGCAGTACCGCCTGAGGGATCAAAGGTCTGTAATATCATCGCTTACGAGCAGGGATTTCTCCAGATTCTCTGAACCTTTTGATGATTTTACGGACCGTAGATGGTGAAATCCCTAAATTCCTTGCAATAGCTCGTTGAGAAATGTTGTTCTAAAACTGTTTGACAATTTGCTTACAAAGCGGTGACCCTCACTCCAACCTTGTTTGTGAATTACCTAGCATTTCATGGAAGCTGCTTTTATACCCAATCATGGCACCCACCTGTTCCCAATTAGCCTGCACACCTGTGGGATGTTCCAAATAAGTGTTTGATGAGCATTCCTCAACTTTATCAGTATTTATTGCCACCTTTGCCAACTTCTTTTTCACGTGTTGCTGGCATCAAATTCCAAAGTTAATGATTATTTGCCAAAAAAACAAAAAGTTTATGAGTTTGAACATCAAATATGTTGTCTTTGTAGCATATTCAACTGAATATGGGTTGAAAAGGATTTGCAAATCATTGTATTCCGTTTATATTTACATCTAACACAATTTCCCAACTCATATGGAAACGGGGTTTGTACTATATCAGAATTTAATGAGATGAAGGAATTGCGTCTGAATGCTCCAATGCTGAAGTTGAACTTCAAAATGACTAATCGTTAAAGTAGAGCACACAATTCTTGAAAAGGCTGACTATTTGAATATGATAATTACAATTAAAAATTAGGAATATGTACTCGGTCATCAGGCGCATGAACAATAACAAGATCTGAAAGCTCAATTTCAGCTCTTTTTATTACCTATTCTGTATTATATGTGTTTAATGTTGCACCAAGAAAAATTCCTAGTTTGTGAACCCTTTCTCAAACAATGGCAATAAAAACTATTCTGATATTTTGAAGTTGGAATAGTTTAAATCACATAATAAAATGTGGTATTTGTGGAACTTTGAAGAATGTCCTATTGATTTCAATGGGAATTTCCTCCCAAAAAATGGGGAATTTCAGGTAAAGCGGGAATTATTTTGAAAATGGAAAATAACTTGAATGGTCTGAATGAGTTCAAATGGTTAGGGTTGGAATTTTTCAAATCGGTCAAGATGTGTTGAAGTAGTAGAACATGTTGAATTGAGAAATGCTATTACGGAATTCCTGGAATTTTCGGGAAAACCGGGAATTTTTCCAGTTAGAAAAACCCTTGTTTTTTGTCCTAATCTTTTTTTTTTTTTTTTTTTTTTTTTTTGTCCTGTCCAGCTTCTCAGGCAAATGATATAGTTGATGTAGACGCCCATATCGGCTGTTCAGATTTACTTTGCTAAAGAGAAGTGTAGGATACTTCTCTTGTTGTCTTATTTGAATGTGACTTTATTAAATGTATTTATATTATCATTTGGTGCAGCCGGCCCGGAGCAGGAGGGGATAGAAAGAGAAAAAAAGGAAGAAAGAGGGGGAAATTGTGGGGATAAGAGGGAGATTAGACAGAGAGACAAAAACAACAACAGCAAATGCAACAATAACAACAACAACAACAATAGAAGAACACCAGCACATACATAATATGTACAAATATGATCGTAAAAGTGATAGCAAATAAGCAGTTCGTGAAATAAATAATATAGTAATGACAATGAGCATTTTTACACTAAAACTGGAGCAATACAAATACCAATAGAAAAAGCGCTATTGATCATGAACAAAACCAATAGTTTACCTCTATTATCAACAATAAAGTTGTTCAAATGCAACGATACGAATACATAATGATAGCTAGAAAGATAATAAAAAAATAAATAAATAAATGGGGAAAAAAAAAAAAAGAATGAATACCGAAAGATGAAAGGGAAGAGAGAGAGGCAACCTATATTAATCTTGTAGATTGTTATAGTAACAATGGTTTAAGCTCTGTCAATATGCCTTGTGTTACCCAGTTTTTTTGTCCTAATCTGAGATAGGCTCTAGCACCCCCCATCACCGCAAAAAAGGGACAAGCGGTAGAAAATGGATGGATGGACTGAGAGGAATGTTTTGACAAAGGAATGGTCAAAATGCGTTTAAAATGTGGAAGGAGTAGTCGTGGAAAAAGGGCTTCGGAAAAAAAACGAATTCTGGAAAATCCTAGAATTTTTGGGGAACTTGGAAAAAAGGTAGTTGGAATTTTCAGGATGGTGAAATGTGTTGAAGGTAGAATGGTTTGAATCAGTTGAAAAATGTGGAAATGGCGGAAGTTTGAAAAATGGCCAATTCATTTTGAATGGGAAAAATGTCCGGTAAAACAGTTGCAATGTGTTGAAAAATGTGGAAGGAGTAGTCGCCAGAAAAAAGGGTTGAAAAAGGGCTTTGCAATAATCGGAATTCTTGAAAATTATGGAATTTTTTTGAACTTGGAAAAAATTTTGTTTGAAATTCGAAAATGGTGAAATTTGTTGAAGGTAGATGGTTTGAATCGGTTGAAAAATGTGGAAATGGTGGAAGTTTGAAAAGTGGACAATTCATTTTGAATGGGAAAAATGTCCGGTAAAATTGTTGTAATATGTTAAAAAAATGTGGGAGTAGTCGCCAGAAAAAAGGTTTGAAAAATGGCTTTGCAATAATCGGAATTCTTGAAAATTATGGAATTTTTTTGAACTTGGAAAAATTTTTGTTTGAAATTCGAAAATGGTGAAATTTGTTGAAGGTAGATGGTTTGAATCGGTTGAAAAATGTGGAAATGGTGGAAGTTTGAAAAGTGGACAATTCATTTTGAATGGGAAAAATGTCCGGTAAAATTGTTGTAATATGTTAAAAAATGTGGAAGGAGTAGTCGCCAGAAAAAAGGTTTGAAAAATGGCTTTGGAATAATCGGAATTCTTGAAAATTATGGAATTTTTTAAACGTGGAAAAATGTTTGTTTGAAATTCGAAAACGGTGAAATTTGTTGAAGGTAGAATGGTTTGAATCGGTTGAAAAATGTGGAAATGGTGGAAGTTTGAAAAGTGGCCAATTCATTTTGAATGGGAAAAATGTCCGGTAAAATTGTTGTAATATGTTAAAAAATGTGGAAGGAGTAGTCGCCAGAAAAAAAGGGTGGAAATAGGGCTTTGGAAAAGCATGGCATTCTGGAAAATCCTGGAGTTTTTTTGGAACTTGGATGGTGGAATCTGTTGAAGGTGGAACAGTTTGAATCGGTTGAAAAATGTGAAAGTTTGAAAAATGGCCAATACATTTTGAATGGGAAAAATGTCCCGGAAAATTTGAAATTCCAGGAAATACGGGATTTTCTGGAATTTGCCAAACGAAAGCCTGTGATTCCCGAAGAGGCTGAACAGTTTGACGTTGGAACGGTTAGAATCGGGTGCAAAATGTGGAAAGTAAAGCGCGCCAAAATCTGCAGAAGAAGAAAAATAAGATAAAGTCACAATCATGACTTTGACATTCAAATATCAACATATCGTAAATATCAAATCTATATATAAAAATAGTTCTTGTTAGCAGTATTTTATGTCACACTTCTTTTCAGTTTTACCCCACAAATGTGGTAATATTCAGTCACCATAATGACGTCATCAAAACCCCACGCATGCGCCGTTTCTTCGACGAGGCATCTAGCCAGCGTCGGCGTTTAGAAGACGACAAATTAGGACATTTAAATAGCGCTTAAAATAATTAAAAATACGTCCTGAGTATTGTTGGCCTTCATGTAAAACAACACATTATTTACATTCGTAGCCTACCCGAAGAAGACGAATAAGGACGTTTCTTCCATGGCGGCGTAGCTCCTGCTGCTGGCTTGTGCAGGCATCAGTAATCGATCACCTAGTACACGAGAGCTCGATCAAAACACACATCTTTTAATGTATGAGAATTATTTTTCCATGAAATGGAATTCGTCAATACTTCTTCAGACATGTTATTTTCAATCTTACCCCACAAAAGTAACACCAATAGGCAATATTTAGTCAAATCACAGCGCCGACCTCGCTCCATTATGACGTCATCAAAACACACGCATGCGCCGTTTCTTCAACAAATTAGGACATTTTAAATGGCGCTTGAAACAGTTCAGAATACGTCCCAAATGTTGTTGGCGTTTATGTAAAACAACACAGCAAGTCCTGTTCAATGTTGAAACATTTTTTAGATTCGAAACGTACCCGAGGAAGACAAAAATAGGACGGTTCCATGCCGGCACAGCTCCTGCGGCTGGCCTCTGCAGGCATCACTAATCGATCACCGTGTGCATGACAGTTCGATCAAAACACATATCTTTACTGTTTTTGAACTATTTTTACATTGACTGTAAAATGTCAATATTTCACATTATTTTTTTAATTTACTGTTTAAGAGCCTTAAATGAGTTAAGTCAATATCAAAATGTCCCTTAAATTGCGTGTTTTTGTGTCTATACTGTCCCATCACATAAAAACATGACCGTATTAGTTATTAATAATAACAACAAAATGCTAGCACGCTAACATTAAAATGCTAACTATCTTTTTTGCAAATTTTACACTTTTTTTCTCGAATTCCGCAGCCATACAACTTAGTCATATAACTTGGTATGTGAAACATGCTCACCGTTAGCATGTTTACGTTAGCATGCTAGCACGAGATAATTAAACCGCTAGTTTTTCAGCTAATTTTGCAGCCATTTACCCTAGAGTCATATAACTTGGTATGTGAAACATGCTAACTGTTAGCATGTTTGAATGATGTCATTAAAGTGCTAGCTATTTTAGCCAATTTTGCCACTTACCCTGTAGTCATATAACATGGTATGTGACACATGCTAACATTAGCATGCTAAGTTTTTGTGCAAACTTTGCCACCGTTTACTCCAGTGTCATATAACTTGGTATGTGACACTCGTTAAGCGTTAACTTGCAAGCAAGCTATTATTAGCATGCTAACTTTTTCCCCTTTATTTTTCCTCTACTTCCGCAGCCGTACACCTTACAGCCATGTTACTTGATATATTTTTAGCTAACTGTAGGGGTTTTTTCTCTGCTCAGTGGCCTTGTGGTTAGAGTGTCCGCCCTGAGATCGGTAGGTCGTGAGTTCAAACCCCGGCCGAGTCATACCAAAGACTTTAAAAAAAATGGGACCCATTGTCTCCCTGCTTTGCACTCAGGCTCAAGGGTTGGAATTGGGGGTTGATTAGCCAAAAATGATTCCCGAGCGTGGCCACCGCTGCTGCTTACTGCTCCCCTCACCTCCCAGAGGGTGGAACAAGGGGCTGGGTCAAATGCGGAGGGTAATTTCACCACACCGAGAGTGTGTGACTATCAGTCATATAACTTGGTATGTGACACATGCTAAAAGTTAGCATGCTAACTTTTTGAGCAAAATTTGCCACCGTTTACTCCAGTCATACAACTTGGTATGTGACACTCGTTAAGTGTTAGCATTTTAGCATGCTTAACATTAGCATGCTAACTTTTTTGAGCAAAATTTGCCACCGTCTACTAAAGTCATATAACATGGTATGTGACAATTTTTAAGTGTTAGCATGCTAGCTAGCTAATGTTAGCCTGCTAACTTTTTTTTCCTCATTTTTATTCTACTTTAGCAGTCATACCCGTTACAGCCATGTTAATTGAACTGTGTGATAGCATGCCATCGTTTGCACACATGCTAAGTGTTAGCATTTTAATGTGCCCATGCTAATGTTTCAGGCTAGCTCTGTAGCTTGTTTTGTACAGCTGCATTTAAAACTCACGGATTCGGACACTCGGCGCCGTCTTCAAAATACGGGTATTTTCTACTTAATTATAATAATATGCAAGACATGTAATAATAAGGCATTGTGGACTAATATTTTTTTTCGTGTCACACCACTGATACCGCTTGAGAAATGTGACATTTGAATGTCACGCTTTAAGCCCTAATTCGGATTTAATGGGACATGTCTTTGATGATTGATGATGTCATCTGTTTGAAATTATTATTTTCATTTCCGCATCAGAGACCAGAATGTGTAGTTTACTGAAAATATACAGTGTATATCATTACCACTGCAAAATGACAATATTTTTCTATTTTCACATTGATTTTTTCTGTCCACAATATTAAATTAAAAAAAAGTAAATTATGCTTAATTTTCTTGAATAAATATAATTATATTTACATATTATTCGACTTAATACTAAACATTAAGCTTTACTCCAAAAAAAATTAAAAACATTCTCATAAATATGCAACTTTTTGCTGAATATTTTTTGTACTGAAAACACTTACTCCTGCAAAATATTTTTTTCCGCGAAAATGTCGAACTTTATTTTAATAATACGACGTTTTTTTTCTCCATGCAACTCCTTTCTTGACGAGATAACACTTTACTCCTGAAAAACACGGGGAAAAACAAATTTAGTGAACATATCAATCATTACATTTTCTCTTGAATATACAGTACTACTATTCCCACATTGTTTTTCGTTATAGATATATAAAACAAGAAAACACCTTAAATTAATTAAAAAAATAAAATAAAATAAAAAAAATATATATATATTATTTTTAAAAAATCATTATCCTCATATTATTTATGTTTATTTTTTTTATTTTTTTATTTTTTTTACAAAATATTTGAAATATTTGCCGTTTTCCCAGCAGAAAATAGACATTAAAAAATAGAAAATGTTTTTTACATTTATAGAGTATTTTTAAGAGTTTAGTCCAGGGGTGTCAAACTCAAAAACCGGGGGTGGCCAAAATTTAAAACTGAACAAATTAACCTTTTAATAGGGACCCAAACAAGTTTTGCATTGAACATTGAACAAGCAAGGCTTATATAACGTTTTAGTGACATGTAAAATCGAGTTTTAAATAATAATCATTAAAAAATATCAATGGCATATCAAATAAAATTTAGATAAAAATTGAATGCCTCTTTTCAATTTGCAGCCTATTGAGGTAAATATCAAAATCAAGTTTTTTACACAGGCTAATTATAAATTTGCAAATAAAATAATAACAAATTAATCAAACATTCAAGCCTTGAAGTAGCAAGAGAAAGTGGATGAGTAAAACCGTAATTATTGCTTGGGGAGGGGGTATATTGTAGCGTCCCGAAAGAGTTAGTGCTGGAAGGGATTCTGGGTATTTGTTCTGTTGTGTTTATGTTGTGTTACGGTGCAGATGTTCTCCCGAAATGTGTTTGTTATTCTTGTTTGGTGTGGGTTCACAGTGTGGTGCATATTTGTAAGATTGATAAAGTTGTTTATACGGCCACCTTAAGTGTGACCTGTATGGCTGTTGAACAAGTATGCGTTGCATTCACCTGTGTGCGTGTGTGTGTATAAGCCGCATATATTATGCGACTGGGTTGGCACGCTATTTCTATGTAGGAAAAGCGGACGTGACGACAGGTTGTAAAGGACGCTAAAGGCAGTGCCGTTAATGCACGACCCCAATATTGTCGTCCGGGGAGAAATTCGGGAGAATGTTTACCCCGGGAGATTTTCGGGAGGGGCACTGAAATTTGGGGGTCCGGGAAAATTGGGAGGGTTGGCAAGTATGAGTATTAGTGGTGAATGCGGTGTTACAGCGGCACCGCCACTGTATAAAACCGGCGGGCCAGCTCTAATGTTAATTTCATACTGCCTCAAGGGCCAAATGAAAATACAAATTTGGCCCGCGGGCCAGAGTTTGACACCCATGGTTTAGACTCTTTCTAGTCTTGTCTTTGGCTTCAAGCGGGAATATGTTCAACATTTATGCGACAAAACATAAAGTTTTGTCGCGCTGCTGATGTAGCATCATTTAAAAAGTAACACCCGCTACAGAATGAAGAGTGCTTGAAACTCCGCATGTCAACATGATGTCAACAAAATGCCGAAGCAACTACTTCCAGATCAACACCGTATGAAAAAAAATAGTCAACAACAGAAGGAGATAACGTCCGCAGGAACCTACCACATAGTGAAGGACATACACTATTTGATTTCCTATCATGCAGCTCATTTTTATTTGACACTTATATCATATTATATTGTGTCTATATCATGTATACAATATATAAAAAATACCACGTACAATATGACAGTATATGTGACAGCTGCAACATAAAATAGAGAGTAAATCCAGCAGAAAATAGTCTATTTTCTATTTTCTGCTGGATTTACTCTCTATTTTATGTTGCAGCTGTCACATAGTTGTATGTATTGTATATATATATGATATAGACATAATATAATATAAAAATATCAGTATATATAATATACTGTACATATATTATGTAAATATACTTATATATGTTGTATCTGATGTCACTATATTTAGTCTTATGTATACCTGCTTTGTCCTTTCCATCATTGTAACTGAGCTACTGTGTGGAACAATTTCCCTTGTGGATCATTAAAGTTTGTCTAAGTCTAAATCTTATTGCATTATTTAATTTCTGGGTGTTGTTGATAAATGGCTTTCGATTTGCATAGTAGAGTTTTAACGCGCACTTACAGATGTAGCGACCAACTGTAGTTACTGACAGTGGTTTTCTCAAGTGTTCTTGTTGATATCCTTTACGCACTGATGTCGCCTTTTGATGCTGTACAGCCTGAGGGATCGAAGGTCACGGGCATTCAATGTTTATTATGCTTACGTGCTGTGAACCTTTTGATGATATTACGGACTGTAAATGTTGAAATCTGTCAGAATAATTGTATAAAAGTTATCACACAACTTTGGGTTACATTGAGTTCAGCTCGCCTGGCGAGAAAACAAAAGCTGTCTTTCATCTCATCAAGCAAAAGGCTTGCAAAACACTATTGTGCGCGTTGGGATGCGACATGGAGGTGCCGGTTTCTTTGATCTATTGTCAGCCACAGGAAGATTTTGTCCTGACCCGAGATCTACAAAGCGGGGAGGAAAACCGCTCCAGGCACCTTTTATTTGAACTGTTTATGACCGAGTGCAAAAGCTGTTTATGACCACCTCCCCTTAGGAGCAGCTGCGTAATGTAATGTAATGCTGCGTGACCAGTAAAGGCCCGAATAAAAGTAGAGGCGTGGAACTCCCTCTTCGGAGCGGGGCCGGCACACAGACGTTTCTCCTCACGAGCTAAATTGAATGTCCCTGTTAGATTTCCTTTACTTCTTGTCTTGTACAAACCCCGTTTCCATATGAGTTGGGAAATTGTGTTAGATGTAAATATAAACGGAATACAATGATTTGCAAATAAATTTCAACCCATATTCAGTTGAATATGCTACAAAGACAACATATTTGATGTTCAAACTCATAAACATTTTTTTTTGCAAATAATTATTAACTTTAGAATTTGATGCCAGCAACACGTGACAAAGAAGCTGGGAAAGGTGGCAATAAATACTGATAAAGTTGAGGAATGCTCATCAAACACTTATATGGAACATCCCACAGGTGTGCAGGCTAATTGGGAACAGGTGGGTGCCATGATTGGGTATAAAAACAGCTTCCCAAAAAATGCTCAGTCTTTCACAAGAAAGGATGGGGCGAGGTACACCCCTTTGTCCACAACTGCGTGAGCAAATAGTCAAACAGTTTAAGAAGAACATTTCTCAAAGTGCAATTGCAAGAAATTTAGGGATTTCAACATCTACGCTCCATAATATCATCGAAAGGTTCAGAGAATCTGGAGAAATCACTCCACGTAAGCGGCATGGCCGGAAACCAACATTGAATGACCGTAACCTTCGATCCCTCAGATGGCACTGTATCACAAACCCACATCAATCTCTAAAGGATATCACCACATGGGCTCAGGAACACTTCAGAAAGCCACTGTCACTAAATACAGTTTGTCGCTACATCCTTAAGTGCAAGTTAAAGCTCTACTATGCAAAGCATAAGCCATTTATCAACAACATCCAGAAACGCCGCCGGCTTCTCTGGGCCCGAGATCTTCTAAGATGGACAGATGCAAAGTGGAAAAGTGTTCTGTGTTCTGACGAGTCCACATTTCAAATTGTTTTTGGAACTATTCCACATCGTGTCATCCCGACCAAAGGGGAAGCGAACCATCCAGACTGTTCAAAAGTTCAAAAGCCAGCATCTGTGATGGTATGGGGGTGCATTAGTGCCCAAGGCATGGGTAATTTACACATCTGGGAAGGCACCATTAATGTTGAAAGGCACATACAGGTTTTGGAACAACATATGCTGCCATCTAAGTGATGTCTTTTTCATGGACGCCCCTGCTTATTTCAGCAAGACAATGCCAAGCCACATTCAGCATGTGTTACAACAGCGTGGCTTCGTACAAAAAGAGTGCAAGTACTTTCCTGGCCCGCCTGCAGTCCAGACCTGTCTCCCAGGGAAAATGTGTGGCGCATTATGAAGCGTAAAATACCATCAATCAATGTTCATTTATATAGCCCTAAATCACTAGTGTCTCAAAGGGCTGCACAAACCACAACACAAACCACTACGACATCCACGGTAGGCCCACATAAGGGCAAGGAAAACTCACACCCAGTGGGACGTCGGTGACAATGAGGACTATGAGAACCTTGGAGAGGACCACATATGTGGGCAACCCCCCCCCCCCCCCCCCCACCTCCCCTCCAGGGGACCGAAAGCAATGGATGTCGAGCGTGTCTAACAAGATACTGTGAAAAGTTCAGTCCATAGTGGAGCCAACACAGCCGCGAGAGTCCAGTCCAAAGCGGATCCAACACAGCAGCGAGAGTCCCGTCCACAGCGGAAACAGCAGGAAACCATCCAAAGCGGAGGCGGATCAGCAGCACAGAGATATCCCCAGCTGATACACACGCGAGCGGTCCATCCTGGGTCCCGACTCCAGACGAGTGGTCCACCCTGGGTCCCGACTCTGGACAGCCAGAACTTCATCCATGGACTTCGGACCGGACCCCCTAGATCAGTAGTCTGATTTAAGTAAATACGACAGCGGAGACCCCGGACTGTTGAACGACTGAAGCTCTACATAAAACAAGAACGGGAAAGAATTCCACTTTCAAAGCTTCAACAATTACTTTCCTCAGTTCCCAAACGTTTTTTGGGTGTTGTTAAAAGAAAAGGTGATGTAACACAGTAGTGAACATGCCCTTTCCCAACTACTTTGGCACACGGCAGCCGCTTTTTATACCCAATCATGGCACCCACCTGTTCCCAATGAGCCCGTTCACCTGCGGGAAGTTCCAAATAAGCGTTTGGTGAGCATTCCTCAACTTTCTCAGTCTTTTTTGCTACTTGTGCCAGCTTTTTTTGAAATATGTTGCAAGGGATACATTCCAAATGAGCTAATATTGGCAAAAAGTAACAAGTTTACCAGTTTGAACGTTAAATATCTTGTCTTTGCAGTCCTATTTATATGAATATAAATTGAAAGGGATTAGCAAATTATTGTATTCTGTTTTTATTCACCATTTGCAGAACGTGACAACTTTACTGGTTTTGTAGATCAAAAAAGATTAGTATTCCATTTTGAATTGTCCTTTCCTGCTTCCAACCAGATCCTTACGTGAAAGTGTCGCTTATATGCGACGGCCGGCGTCTGAAGAAGAAGAAGACGAGCATCAAGAAGAACACTCTGAATCCCACCTACAACGAGGCCATCATCTTCGACATCCCGCCCGACAGCATGGACCACGTCAGCCTGCACATCTCCGTCATGGACTACGACTTGTACGGCAACGCACGAAGCGGCCTCCGTTTAGCAGAAGTCGTCGGGAATATTTTCGAGTCGTCATTTCACGCGAAGGTGGTCTTCTCCCGCAGGGTCGGTCACAACGAGGTCATCGGCGTGATGCGGGTGGGCTGCAAGGCCGAGGGTCTGGGCAGGGACCACTGGAACGAAATGCTGGCTTACCCCCGCAAACCCATCGCTCACTGGCACCCCCTGCTGGAGTCCAAGAAGTCGGAGAAGGAGGTGAGCGCATTCCTCGCATGAAAAAAAAATGGGAGTGAAGTGAATTATATTTATATAGCGCTTTTCTCTAGTGACTCAAAGCACTTTACATAGTGACACCCAATAGCAAAGTTACATTTAAACCAGTGTGGGTGGCACTGGGAGCAGGTGGGTAAAGTGTCTTGCCCAAGGACACAACAGCAGCGACTAGGATGGCAGAAGCGGGAATCGAACCTGCAACCCTCAGGTTGCTGGCACGGCCACTCTACCAACCGAGCTATACCGCCCAGTCTCATGCAAATTGTTACTTTTTAATAACTAAACATTTTGATGTCGGTATCGGGACAACCCTAATTCTGTAATCCCTCCTTTATTTTATATCTAGACCTCGGAGATGCTTTTTTGAGAAAATTCCGTAAAATATGACAAATATGTCATAAAAGTATTTTGTCTCTTCTTTCCTGCTTGGCTGTTTATTTTATGTCCCCCCCCCCCCCCCCTGCACTGTAATATGTACTTTTAGAAAATACACAAATACAATGCATTATTAGGGACCGATGTCTCTTTGAGACTGAGGAGCCTATTGAATTTCTAAGGTTTTATTATTATTATTCTATATTATTATTCCGCCGCTTCTTTGAGCTGTAATTTGACCCCCTTAACATGCTTCAAAACTCACCAAATTTGACACACACATCAGGACTGGCGAAAATTGCGATCTAAATTAAATGATAATTGGGTCCTTTTTTTTTCTTTTTTTTCTTTGTCATGAAAAAGGGACGTTTTTGTCATGAAAAGGGGAGTTTTTTTGTGGTTGGTGCACTATTTGTAAGTGTATATTGTGTTTTTTTTGTTGATTTAATAAAAAAAATAAAATAAATAAAAATATATATATTTTTATTTTTTTTATAAAAAATTCTTCTGCGGCCCGGTACTGGGCCGCGGCCCGGTGGTTGGGGACCACTGCTCTAAGGCCATTTGTCGTGTCGGCTTCGAATTATTACAGCAGAGACATTGAACCTTTCTGATTAAAAGTTGACGAAAGAGTTTTAATTACGGCTCCGGTTTGGATTTTATGAGCCAGCAAAGAACCGCTGCGCTGCTGCTGTCACAAGATGGCGGCGTCCTGCTCAGACAAAACTGCTTCTAACTCCCTGTAGAACTGTCATACACACATGAAACAAAAGATTCAATGTAGGTCTCACTGAGACCTATATGTCATACACTGACCACCCCCAGCTAAAATCTACAGGAAGTTTGCAATTCCCCTTTCAATACAAAAGTTGGCTAAAGAAATTTCACATTTTTTCAAACATTATCTCCTCTGAGGCCGTTTGGCGTGTCGGCTTCAAATAATTACAGGAGAGAGATTGAACCTTTCTGATTAAAAGTTGATGAAAGAGTTTTAATTACTGCTCCGGTTTGGATTTTATGAGCCCGCAAAGAACCGCTGCGCTGCTGCTGTCACGAGAGACAAAACTGCTTCTAACTCCCAGTAGGACTGTCATACACACATGAAACAAAAACCTCAACGTAGGTCTCACTGAGACCTATATGTCATACACTGACCACCCCCAGGTAAAATCAACAGGAAGTTTGCAATTCCCCCTTCAATACAAAAGTTAGCTAAAAAAAAGCGCTTTTTTCCAAACATTATCTCCTCTAAGGCCGTTTGTCGTGTCGGCTTCAAATAATTACAGGAGAGAGATTGAACCTTTCTGATTAAAAGTTGATGAAAGAGTTTTAATTACTGCTCCGGTTTGGATTTTATGAGCCCGCAAAGAACCGCTGCGCTGCAGCTGTCACAAGATGGCGGCTTCCTGCTCAGACAAAACTGCTTCTAACTCCCTGTAGGACTGTCATACACACATGAAACAAAAACTTCAATGTAGGTCTCACTGAGACCTATATGTCATACACTGACCACCCCCAGCTAAAATCAACAGGAAGTTTGCAATTCCCCCTTCAATACAAAAGTTGACTAGAGAAATTTCGCTTTTTTTCAAACATTATCTGCTCTAAGGCCGTTTGTCGTGTCGGCTTCAAATAATTACAGGAGAGATTGAACCTTTCTGATTAAAAGTTGATGAAAGAGTTTTACCTACTGCTCCGGTTTGTATTTTATGAGCCCGCGAAGAACCGCTGCGCTGCTGCTGTCACAAGATGGCGGCGTCCTGCTCAGACAAAACTGCTTCTAACTCCCTGTAGGACTGTCATACACACATGAAATAAAAACCTCAATGTAGGTCTCACTGAGACCTATATGTCATACACTGACCACCCCCAGCTAAAATCAACAGGAAGTTTCCAATTCACCATTCAATTCAAAAGTTGGCTAAAGAAATTTCGCATTTTTTCAAATATTATTTCCTCTGAGGCCGTTTGTCGTGTGGGCTTCAAATAATTACAGGAGAGAGCTTGAGCCTTTCTGATTAAAAGTTGATGAGAGAGTTTTAATTACTGCTCCGGTTTGGATTTTATGAGCCCGCAAAGAACCGCTGCGCTGCTGCTGTCACAAGATGGCGGCTTCCTGCTCAGACAAAACTGCTTCTAACTCCCTGTAGGACTGTCATACATACATGGAACGAAAACCTCAATGTAGGTCTCACTGGGACCTATATGTCATACACTGACCGCCCCCCAGCTAAAATCAACAGGAAGTTTGCTATTCCCCCTTCAATACAAAAGTTTGCTAGAGAAATGTAGCTTTTTTTCAAACATTATCTCCTCTCAGGCCGTTTGTCGTGTCGGCTTCAAATAATTAGAGGGATTGAACCTTTGTGATTAAAAGTTGATGAAAGAGTTTTAATTACTGCTCCGGTTTGGATTTTATGAGCCCGCAAAGAACCGCTGCGCTGCTGCTGTCACAAGAGACAAAACTGCTTCTAAATGCCAGTAGGACTGTCATACACACATGAAACAAAAACCTCAATGTAGGTCTCACTGAGACCTATATGTCATACACTGACCACCCCCAGCTAAAATCAACAGGAAGTTTGCTATTCCCCTTTCAATACAAAAGCTGCACTCCATTCACAATGCCTTAGAGTCTCAAAATGGCGGTACCAAGGCGTCCTTATAAAATGCCAAAGCCAATTTACAACTGTTATTACTACGAGACTGATGTATAACACATGTGTATACAACTTTTCCTCTGTGTAATAATCCATCCATCCATTTCCTACCGCTTATCCGGGCTTGGGTCGCGGGGGCAGCAGCCCAATCGGTCCCCTCCATTGCTGCTTGCAGCTTTAATTATTATTATTATTATTATTATTATTGGTAGTTCATTTAACGAATTAATGTTTTTGATGTATTTTTTTGGGTTGTGTTTTGTACCAGGCTTCATTTTTTCCACGATTTTTTAGCTTATTGATGGCAGACTAAAATGTGTGTGTGTGTGTGTGTGTGACAGTGGAAAGCGAGGACGGCGAGCTTTGACAGCCAGGGCTCCTGCCCCTCCCCTCGCCCCCCAGTGACACCCTGAGAGACGCCACCTGAGACCCCCCCGCCACCCAGTGTGGGGGTAAGCGGCGGTGATGCCGCTGTGTTTCCTGCCTCCTGCTGCTCCACTTCCTGTCTGTCTGACTGTGTACTCACCCCCCCCCCAACTCCTCAACCAGGCTCCTTCCTCCCACTCCCACCTTTCAGCAGGTCAGGTCAGTCGGGGGCGTTTGAGGGCGCCGCGGTGGGCGGTCCCTCCTGGCTTTCCAGAAGGTTAAACCAAGCGCATAGTCCTTGTCGACGGGAAGGCCCGGGGGTCACCGCGGGAGATTTCTTCGTCTGGAACAGGAAGTCAGAGGAGACAAAAATAAAATAAGTGTTGCGTATAAAAAAAAAAAAATTGAAAAAAAAAATTGTGTTTCAGGATGAGTTTGCAGTTAAATCCACATTTTTATGTGATGTTTGATTTTTCCCTGCTGAGCGACTTTGCAGCCAAAATGGAAGATGTGTAATTGTTTTGTTTAAATTGACTTAAACAATCTTGATATTAATACAAACTTAATTCATTTTTAAAAAAAATAGGCTATGACCTGTAACACTGAATCGGTGCCATTTACTTTCTGACTATACACTTATTTAAATTCACTTCCGGGCCAAAGATAACAGGAGTGAGTTTTTAATCAAATAAAATAAACACCCCGTTACCATATGAGTTGTGAAATTGTGTTAGATGTAAATATAAACAGAATACAATGATTTGCAAATCATTTTCAACCCATTTTCAGTTGAATATGCTACAAAGACAACATATTTGATGTTCAAACTAATAAAGATTTTTTTGTTGTTGCAAATAATCATTAACTTTACAATTTGATGCCAGCAACACGTGACAAAGAAGTTGGGAAAGATTGCAAAAAATACTGATAAAATTGAGGAATGCTCATCAAACACTTATTTGGAACATCCCACAGGTGTGCGGGCTAATTGGGAACAGGTGGGTGCCATGATTGGGTATAAAAACAGCTTCCCCAAAAAATGCTCGGTCTTTCGCAAGAAAGGATGGGGCGAGGTACACCCCTTTGTCCACAACTGCGTGAGCAAATAGTCAAACAGTTTAAAAACAACGTTTCTCAAAGTGCAATTGCAAGAAATTTACAGATTTCAACGTCTACTGTCCATAATATCATCAAAGGCTTCAGTGAATCTGGAGAAATCGCTCCACGTAAGCGGCATAACCGGAAAGCGGCAGTGAATGACCGTGACCTTCGATCCCTCAGACGGCACTGTATCAAAAACCGACATCAATCTCTAAAGGATATCACCACATGGGCTCAGGAACACTTCAGAAAACCACTGTCACTAAATACAGTTCGTCGCTACATCTGTAAGTGCAAGTTAAAGCTCAACTATGCAAATCGAAAGCCATTTATCAACAACATCCAGAAACACCGCCGGCTTCTCTGGGCCCGAGATCATCTAAGATGGACTGATGCAAAGTGGAAAAGTGGTCTGTGGTCTGACAAGTCCACATTTAAATTGTTTTTGGAAATATTCAACATCGTGTCATCCGTACCAAAGAAGAAGCGAACGATCCAGACTGTTATCGACGCAAAGTTGAAAAGCCAGCATCTGTGATGGTATGGGGGAGCATTAGTTCCCAAGGCATGGGTAACTTACACATCTGTGAAGACACCATTAATGCTGAAAGGTACGAACAGGTTTTGGAACAACATATGCTGCCATCTAAGCGCCGTCTTTTTCATGGACGCCCCTGCTTATTTCAGCAAGACAATGCAAAGCCACATTCAGCACGTGTTACAACAGCGTGGCTTCGTAAAAAAAAGAGTGTGGGTACTTTCCTGGCCCGCCTGCAGTCCAGACCTGTCTCCCATGGAAAATGTGTGGCGCATTATGAAGCGTAAAATACGACAGCGGAGACCCCGGACTGTTGAAGGACTGAAGCTCTACATAAAACAAGAATGGGAAAGAATTCCACTTTTAAAGCTTCAACAATTAGTTTCCTCAGTTCCCAAACGTTTATTGAGCGTTGTTAAAAGAAAAGGTGATGTAACACAGTGGTGAACATGCCCTTTCCCAACTACTTTGGCACGTGTTGCAGCCATGAAATTCTAAGTTAATTATTATTTGCATAAAAAAAATAAAGTTTATTGACTTTGAACATCAAATATCTTGTCTTTGTAGCGCATTCAACTGAATATGGGTTGAAAGGGAATTGCAAATCATTGTATTCCGTTTATGTTTACATCAAACACAATTTCCCAACTCATATGGAAACGGGGGTTTTAACAGTGAAATAACGTGCTGCATCGTCATAGTTGAAATATGATACTTTTCTTCGTCACATGGCCTGCAGAAGATGTGAATGATGCAACTTCCTGTGCACCATGTGACCTGTGGAATATTAGGAGTGACAGGACTGCGCGAAAACACCACTAAAATGTTGTGTTTTTTGTTTTTTTTTAGGTATAATTATACTTTGGGCAAGAAGTGACACGAAAATGTAAAAAAAAAAATATATATATATATATATATATATATATATATATATATATATATATATATATATATATATATATATATATATATAACATTCATGTAGGTTTTCTTTCAATGGTTATATTTCATGGTAAAGTCCAATAACTACTTTTCCAACATTCAAAGTAGTTTAAATCCATCTTTTAAAATTGTACTTATTATATATGCAATCCTGTTAATTGCTTCATAAAGTGAAGACGTTACAGTTAACTTTATCCTGCTTTTCTACGTTTAATAATAGCACTGGTTGGGTGGAAACGCCCGTAAATAAATGAGCACAAGTCGTCACTTTTTTCCGGTCGGTTTCTCCTGGTTTTGTACATTTTCGTGTATATTTTCATGTGTGTGGCGTAACCGACGGCGACGTTTGGGGAACTAAACAACAATCCCTCTTCCCACACGATAACGTTCGTCTTTCGCACGGACGCACAAAAAAGCGTGCAGAAAAAAAAAAAAAGAAGAGCAGTTTGGTAGCAACAGAACATGGCGGCGACGGACATAAAAAGTAGCGAGCTTAAATGAACGTCGCGGGTGAAAAAAATGTCGATGCCATATTGTATGCACATGATTAAACACAAGCAAGTTCCTAAAAAGCAACGAGGTCTGGAAGACACACAAACCCTCAAAACACAAAGCAAGTACAAAGAAAAACGAAAGTTAGCATCTTGCCCCTGACAGTTTGTCTATGTTTTAGTTTTCCTCTGCTTTCCTGTGTTTAGTATTTCCTGTCTTTTAGTGCTCTTAATTTGTCAGCTTCCTGTCTTGTTCCCTGACTGCTGTGTTCCCCTTCAGCTGCGGCTGATTGGCATCTGGCCGCACCTGTTGCCAATCAGCCCGCTCCTATTTGTACCTCCTTTGTCTTGTGTCAGTTGCTGGATCATTGTATTGTCGTTGCCACGTGTCACTCTTGTCGTGCTACCTGTCGTGTCATTTTGTTACAGCTACTACCTGTCGTGCTACACTTTGTCCTGGTCGTCGTAGCGGTAAGCTGTTTCTGTTAGCATTAGTTATTTCCAGTTTTTCTGTTTGCTATCCACTAGCTTCCTTTTTGTTTTTCTAGCTCCCAGTGGCAGAGGGGTTAGTGCGTCTGTCTCACAATACGAAGGTCCTGCAGTCCCGGGTTCAAATCCAGGCTCGGGATCTTTCTGTGTGGAGTTTGCATGTCCTCCCCGTGAATGCGTGGGTTTTCTCCGGGTACTCCGGCTTCCTCCCACTTCCAAAGACATGCACCTGGGGATAGGTTGATTGGCAACACTAAATTGGCCCTAGTGTGTGAATGTTGTCTGTCTATCTGTGTTGGCCCTGTGATGAGATGGCGACTTGTCCAGGGTGTACCCCGCCTTCCGCCCGATTGTAGCTGAGATAGGCGCCAGCGCCCCCCGCGACCCCAAAAGGGGAATAAGCGGTAGAAAATGGATGGATGGATAGCTCCCAGTGCTAGCTCCCTTAGTTTGTTATTCCGCCCACGTGCGTGCTTTTTGTTTGTTCTTGTTTAGTTTTAATTAAACCATGTCTTCTTATCCAATGCCTGTCTCCATCTCTGCATTATGGGGTTCAACAACAAATACCCGCGACAATGCTCTTATGAATATGGCAACTTGGCCGCCATTTTGGGCAGGGCACAGCTGTGTTTATTTACTGCACTGTTTAGCTGAGACAGGGTTTAGCAATGCTTACAACTACAGATGTCCGATAATGGCTTTTTTTTGCCGACATTCCGACATTGTCCAACTCTTAATTACCGATATCGACCGACACTGATACATACAATCGTGGAATTAACACATTGTTATGCTTAATTTTGTGGTGATCCCCCACTGTACGCATTAAACAATGAAACAAGGTTTTCCCAAAATAAATCAACTCAAGTTGTGGAAAAAAAAAAATGCCAACATGATACTGCCATATTTATTATTGAAGTCACAATGTCAGAATTTGTTGTTGACGAACCCCAAGATGCAGGGACGGTGGCAGACATTGAATAAGAAAACTTGATTTAATATAACACTAAAACAGTAACAAATAAAGGGTACAACAAAAAACGCGCACGAGGCGGATAACAAACTTGGCTATGGACGAACACACTTGGAAGCAGGGAACAAAAGACAGTAAGCTACAAACCGCTATCAAATATAGCTTAACGCAACTCTGCATTGACACGACAGGTAGCAACGACATTAATCCAGCACAGACTGGATGGGAACGCAGGTTAAAATAGGAGCGGGCTGATTGACACCAGGTGTGGCCGGGTGCCAATCAGCCACAGCTGAGGGGAATCAGCGCTCAGGGAGAAACACAGGAAACTAAGAGCGCTGACAGGAAATACTACACACACAGAGGAAACAAAGACAAATGCAGAGGAAAAAACTAAAACATAACCAAACTGTCAGGAACGAACCTGACACACAAAGTGCATTTTTTTTTTTTTTTTTTTTAACATGCCTCAAAACAGCAGCTTGGAATTTGGGACATGCTTTCCCTGAGAGAGGTGCGGATGTTCTCCCGAAATGTGTTTGTCATTCTTGTTTGGTGTGGGTTGACAGTATGGCGCGTATTTGTAAAAGTGTTAAAGTTGTTTATACGGCCATCCTCAGTCTGACCTGTTTGGCTGTCGATCAAGTATGCCCTGCATTCACTTGTGTGTGAAAAGCCGTAGATATTATGTGATTGGACCGGCAGATATATATAAGTCTAAGAGCGACATACAAATACATGGGCGGGATGCCCTTAAGACAGTTGTATGAGTTAAAAGGTATATTTTCTGGCATTATTAACATTTTTTAACAGTTATCAATAAGATAGTTTTGAGTTGAAATGTACATTTTCTGTATTTATTACATGTTTTTAAACAGTTACCAATAAGAGAGTTGTATGAGTTAAAAGGTACATTTTCTGGCATTATTAAATTTTTTTAAACAGTCACCAATAAGAGAATTTTATGCGTTAGAAGTAAAATTTTCTGGCATTATTAAATTTTTTTAAACAGTCACCAATAAGAGAATTTTATGCGTTGAAAGTAAAATTTTCTGGCATTATTAAATTTTTTTAAACAGTCACCAATAAGAGAATTTTATGCGTTAGAAGTAAAATTTTCTGGCATTATTAAATTTTTTTAAACAGTCACCAATAAGAGAATTTTATGCGTTGAAAGTAAAATTTTCTGGCATTATTAAATTTTTTTTAAAAGTTCCCAATAAGAGAGTTTTATGAGTTAAAAGGTACATTTTCTGGCATTAGTAAATTTTTTTAAACAGTTACCAATAAGAGAATTTTATGCGTCAAAAGTAAAATTTTCTGGCATTATTACATTTTTTAAACAGTTACCAATAAGAGAGTTTTATGCGTTAAAAGGCAAATTTTCTGGCATTTTCACATTTTTTAAACAGTTACCAATAAGAGAGTTGTATGAGTTAAAAGGTACATTTTCTGGCATTATTAAAATAATTTCAAACAGTTACCAATAAGAGAGTTGTATGAGTTAAAAGGTACATTTTGTGGCATTATTAAATTTTTTTTAAACAGTTACCAATAAGAGAACTTTATGCGTCAAAAGTAAAATTTTCTGGCATTATTAAAAAAAATTTAAACAGTTACCAATAAGAGAGTTTCATGAATTAAAAGCTAAATTTTCTAACATTATTACATTTTTTTAAACAGTTACCAATAAGAGAGTTTTCTGCGTTAAAAGGTACATTTTCTGGCATTATTACATTTTTTTTAAACAGTTACCAATAAGAGAGTAATATGAGTAAAAAAGGTAAATTTTCTGGCGTTAGTACATTTTTAAAAAGTTACCATTAAGAGAGTTGTATGAGTTAAAAGGTACATTTTCTGGCATTATTACATTTTTTCAAACAGTTACCAATAAGAGAGTTGTATGAGTTAAAAAGTACATTTTCTGGCATTATTAAATTTTCTTTAAACAGTTACCAATAAGAGAATTTTATGCGTCAAAAGTAAAATTTTCGGCATTATTAAATTTTTTGAAACAGTTACCAATAAGAGAGTTGTATGAGTTAAAAAGGTACATTTTCTGGTGTTAGAAAAAAAAATTTCAAACAGTTACCAATTAGAGAGTTTCATGAGTTAAAAAGTACATTTTCTGGCATTATTAAAATAATTTTAAACAGTTACCAATAAAATAATTTTATGAGTAAAAAAGGTAAATTTTCCGACATTATTACATTTTTTTAAACAGTTACCATTAAGAGAGTTGTATGAGTTAAAAGGTAAATTTTCTGGCATTATTATATTTTTTTAAACAGTTACCAATAAGAGAGTTTTATGAGTAAAAAAAGTACATTTTCTGGCATTAGTATTTTTATTTTAAAACAGTTACCAATAAGAGAGTTGTATGAGTTAAAAGGTACATTTTCTGGCATTATCAAATTTTTTAAACAGTTACCAATAAGATAATTTTATGCGTTAAACAGTACATTTGCTGGCATTAATACATTTTTTAAACAGTTACCAATAAGAGAGGTGTATGAGTTAAAAGGTACATTTTCTGGCATTATTACATTTTTTTAAACAGTTACCAATAAGAGAGTTGTATGAGTTAAAAGGTACATTTTCTGGCATTATTACGTTTTTTTTAAACAGTCACCAATAAGAGAGTTGTATGAGTTAAAAAGTACATTTTCTGGCATTATTACATTTTTCTTAAACAGTCACCAATAAGAGAATTTTATGCGTTAAAAGTAAAATTTTCTGGCATTATTAATTTTTTTTAAACAGTTGCCAATAAGAGAGTTGTATGAGTTAAAAGGTACATTTTCTGGCATTATTAAATTTTTTTAAACAGTCACCAATAAGAGAATTTTATGCGTTAGAAGTAAAATTTTCTGGCATTATTACATTTTTTTAAACAGTCACCAATAAGAGAATTTTATGCGTTAAAAGTAAAATTTTCTGGCATTATTAAATTTTTTTAAAAAGTTCCCAATAAGAGAGTTTTATGAGTTAAAAGGTATATTTTCCGGCATTAGTACATTTTTTTAAACAGTTACCAATATGAGAATTTTATGCGTCAAAAGTACAATTTTCTGGCATTATTACATTTTGTAAACAGTTACCAATAAGAGAGTTTAATGCGTTAAAAGGCAAATTTTCTGGCATTTTCACATTTTTTAAACAGTTACCAATAAGAGAGTTGTATGAGTTAAAAGGTACATTTTCTGGCATTATTAAAATAATTTCAAACAGTTACCAATAAGAGAGTTGTATGAGTTAAAAGGTACATTTTCTGGCATTATAAAATTTTTTTTAAACAGTTACCAATAAGAGAATTTTATGCGTCAAAAGTAAAATTTTCTGGCATTATTAAAAAAAATTTAAACAGTTACCAATAAGAGAGTTTCATGAATTAAAAGCTACATTTTCTAACATTATTACATTTTTTTAAACAGTTACCAATAAGAGAGTTTTCTGCGTTAAAAGGTACATTTTCTGGCATTATTACATTTTTTTTAAACAGTTACCAATAAGAGAGTAATATGAGTAAAAAAGGTAAATTTTCTGGCATTATTTAATTTTCTTTAAACAGTTACCAATAAGAAAGTTGTATGTGTTAAAAAGTACATTTTCTGGCATTATTAAAATAATTTTAAACAGTTACCAATAAAATAATTTTATGAGTAAAAAAGGTAAATTTTCCGACATTATTACATTTTTTTAAACAGTTACCATTAAGAGAGTTGTATGAGTTAAAAGGTACATTTTCTGGCATTATTAAATTTTTTTAAACAGTTACCAATAAGAGAGTTTTCTGCGTTAAAAGGTACATTTTCTGGCATTATTACATTTTTTTTAAACAGTTACCAATAAGAGAGTAATATGAGTAAAAAAGGTAAATTTTCTGGCATTATTTAATTTTCTTTAAACAGTTACCAATAAGAAAGTTGTATGTGTTAAAAAGTACATTTTCTGGCATTATTAAAATAATTTTAAACAGTTACCAATAAAATAATTTTATGAGTAAAAAAGGTAAATTTTCCGACATTATTACATTTTTTTAAACAGTTACCATTAAGAGAGTTGTATGAGTTAAAAGGTACATTTTCTGGCATTATTAAATTTTTTTAAACAGTTACCAATAAGAGAATTTTATGAGTTAAAAGGTAAATTTTCTGGCATTATTACATTTTTTTTCAAACAGTTACCAACAAGAGAGTTTTATGAGTAAAAAAAGTACATTTTCTGGCATTAGAATTTTTATTTTAAAACAGTTACCAATAAGAGAGTTGTATGAGTTAAAAGGTACATTTTCTGGCATTATCAAATTTTTTAAACAGTAACCAATAAGATAATTTTATGTGTTAAACAGTACATTTGCTGGCATTAACACATTTTTTAAACAGTTACCAATAAGAGAGGTGTATGAGTTAAAAGGTACATTTTCTGGCATTATTACATTTTTTTAAACAGTTACCAATAAGAGAGTTGTATGAGTTAAAAGGTACATTTTCTGGCATTATTACATTTTTTTTAAACAGTCACCAATAAGAGAATTTTATGCGTTAAAAGTAAAATTTTCTGGCATTATTAAATTTTTTTAAACAGTTACCAATAAGAGAGTTGTACGAGTTAAAAGGTACATTTTCTGGCATTATTACATTTTTTTAAACAGTTACCAATAAGAGAGTTGTATGAGTTAAAAAGTACATTTTCTGGCATTATTAAAATAATTTTAAACAGTTACCAGTAAAATAATTTTATGAGTAAAAAAGGTACATTTTCCGGCATTATTAAATTTTTTTAAACAGTTACCAATAAGAGAATTTTATGAGTTAAAAGGTACGTTTTCTGGCATTATTACATTTTTTTTAAACAGTTACCAATAAGAGAGTTTTATGAGTTAAAAAAGTAAATTTTCTGGCATTAGTATTTTTATTTTAAAACAGTTACCAATAAGAAAGTTTCATGAGTTAAAAGGTATATTTTCTGGCATTATTACATTTTTTAAAACAGTTACCAATAAGAGAGTTTCATGAGTTAAAAAGTACATTTTCTGTTTTTATTACATTTCTTTAAACAGTTACCAATTTAACAAAAAGTGTGTTAACGCCAACATTGTGGATCTGATCAGTCTGACAAAAGCCCTGTCCAAGATGGCTGCCGTGTTGACGTGCCTGACCAGCAGCTACATATTCATATTAATGGATAAGTCTACAAATAAATCCTCGGGATGCCCGTAAGACATTTTTATGAGTTAAAAAGTAAATTTTCAGTTTTTATTTCATTTTTTCAAACAGTTACCAATTTATCAATTTGTGATTTCTTTGTATTTAAACATGTTTTAGGGGTCTGTGTGTGTTTTGGACAGTGCTGCCACAATAAAACCAAATCCCGAAACGTTATTATTAAAAAGGTGAAAACGAGTACGGGCTTTTCATTGATCGCGACAAAAATTCACCCTCTGTGCGAGGGGGGACAAAAAACGGGCATGCTGACGTCGCTAGCGTTACCCGTAGTAGCACAAACGTAGCAAAAACCCTCCCCAGGGACTGGGAACGTCGCAAAAAGGTAGCGTTTTTACGTCGGAAAAAAAATTATTCAAAGTGCGATGTTTTGTATCATTTAACGTTTTCAGCACAACTTAGCTCGGATGCTAACAAGACACATTTTGATGAACTGTTTGGACAAAGACTCAGCGATCGACCGTAGTTGCCAAAACGAGGCCTGAAAAAACGTGATTTGTAACTAACTTAAATTCAAACCCAACGCCTGTAAGGTTGTTTAATTTAAGGGAGTGTTTGCAATCTTTCTGCGGATGCCTAGAGGGCGCTAACTTTCCAACGTGTTGTTAGCATTTTATCGTAGCTAGGCTCGAACGAACACGTGTCGTTAGCTAATGATAGCGATATGGCTAGCTGAGGTTAGCTATCGTTGAATTGAATGTCGTAACAACATGACTGCAAATTGGCAACTGGAAATTTGGATCGAATAGTTGATTGATTGAAACTTTGTATAACTTTAAAAATGGCATAAAAAATGCTCTGAGGTCGGTAAGCACAACCAGGGTTTTACCGCACATGGTCGGTTTTTGAGAAAATGAAAGTATTTTAAGTGCGCCCCATAGTCCGAAAAATACGGTAGCTTTGTATTACTTACCCGTACAAAGTCTCCGAGGCAGAAGCGTCAAGTAACCGGTAAGAAGCGTGTCCGCATCGTTTAACTTCCCGCGTCAGGATCCTATTGTGGTCACTGGGAAAAAAACAAATTCCACTTCTCTTCAACTTAGAGACAGCATAAGGATGCATAACAGGATGTTTGATTCCTGCAGATGTATCGGATCGGTATCGGCCAACATGTACAATCAACAGATTGATTGATTGATTGATGGATTGAAACTTTTATTAGTAGATTGCACAGTACAGTACATATTCCGTACAATCGACCACTAAATGGTAACACCCGGATCAGTTTTTCAACTTGTTCATGTTAATCAATCCACGGACCGACGAGCAATTTGTATTAAATATAATTAGTAACTGTGGAAAAACAGACATTTGAAAATTGGACTTTGAGCAAGTTGAGCAAGTCAAATTGATCTGGGATAGGCGGCCCTAGGAAAGGAACGGGTGAATGGACGGATCTGGAATAGTGATTGGACAAAGACTGTCTAGGGAGGTGTTTAAGGCATGTCCGACCAGTAGGAGGCCACGGGGAAGACCGAGGACATGTCGGGAAGACTATGTCTCCCGGCTGACCTGGGAACGCCTCGGGATCCCCAGGGAAGAGCTGGATGAAGTGATCTCTGGGCTTCCCTGCTTAGGCTGCTGCCCCCGTGACCCAACCTCAGTTAAGCAGAAGAAGACTGTCAGTACCAGTTTTTGGTGTGACTGGTGGCCAAAAAAAAAAACATACAAATGCAAGAAATGTCTGGCAGCAAATTAGCTTCGGTTTTGGCGTTTGTAACTTGTTTCCGGTGCCCTGACCCCTGGGGGACAAAACAAATATCTGATACGTGGAAACCGTCATTGTGTCAGAAACGCGTTCAAAGTCCACTTTGTTTCAGGAATATCACGACAAAAGGGACTGGGCGAAGAGGCGTCTCATCAGATTCTATAAAAGTTGAGTAAGTGGATAAAACCAACAAAATTAAAAAACTAACACTAAAATCAATCAATCAATCAATGTTTACAAACCCCGTTTCCATATGAGTTGGGAAATTGCGTTCGATGTAAATATAAACGGAATACAATGATTTGCAAATCCTTTTCAACCCATATTCAGTTGAATATGCTACAAAGACAACATATTTGAGGTTCAAATAATCATTAACTTTAGAATTTGATGCCAGTAACACGTGACAAAGAAGTTGGGAAAGGTGGCAATAAATACTGATAAAGTTGAGGAATGCTCATCAAACACTTATTTGGAACATCCCACAGGTGTGCAGGCTAATTGGGAACAGGTGGGTGCCATGATTGGGTATAAAAACAGCTTCCCCAAAAAAATGCTCAGTCTTTCACAAGAAAGGATGGGGCGAGGTACACCCCTTTGTCCACAACTGCGTGAGCAAATAGTCAAACAGTTTAAGAACAACGTTTCTCAAAGTGCAATTGCAAGAAATTTAGAGATTTCAACATCTACGCTCCATAATATCATCAAAAGTTTCAGAGAATCTGGAGAAATCACTCCACGTAAGCGGCATGGCCGGAAACCAACATTAAATGATCGTGACCTTCGATCCCTCAGACGGCACTGTATCAAAAACCAACATCAATCTCTAAAGGATATCACCACATGAACTCAGGAACACTTCAGAAAACCACTGTCACTAAATACAGTTTGTCGCTACATCCTTAAGTGCAAGTTAAAGCTCTATTATGCAAAGCAATTGCCATTTATCAACAACATCCAGAAACGCCGCCGGCTTCTCTGGGCCAGAGATCATCTAAGATGGACTGATGCAATGTGGAAAAGTGTTCTGTGGTCTGATGAATCCCCATTTCAAATTGTTTTTGGAAATATTCGACATCGTGTCATCCGGACCAAAGGGGAAGCGAACCATCCAGACTGTTATCGACGCAAAGTTGAAAAGCCAGCATCTGTGATGGTATGGGGGTGCATTAGTGCCCAAGGCATGGGTAACTTACACATCTGTGAAGGCACCATTAATGCTGAAAGGTACATACAGGTTTTGGAACAACATATGCTGCCATCTAAGCACCGTCTTTTTCATGGACGCCCCTGCTTATTTCAGCAAGACAATGCCAAGCCACATTCAGCACGTGTTGCAACAGCGTGGCTTCGTATAAAGAGTGCGGGTACTTTCCTGGCCCGCCTGCAGTCCAGACCTGTCTTCCATGGCGCATTATGAAGCGTAAAATACGACAGCAGATACCCCGGACTGTTGAAGGACTGAAGCTCTACATAAAACAAGAATGGGAAAGAATTCCACTTTCAAACCTTCAACAATTAGTTTCCTCAGTTCCCAAACGTTTATTGAGTGTTGTTAAAAGAAAAGGTGATGTAACACAGTGGTGAACATGCCCTTTCCCAACTACTTTGGCACGTGTTGCAGCCATGAAATTCAAAGTTAATGATTATTTGCAATAAAAAAAGAAAGTTTATGAGTTTGGACATCAAATATGTTGTCTTTGTAGTGCATTTAATTAAATATGGGTTGAAAAGGATTTGCAAATCATTGTATTCCGTTTATATTTACATCTAACACAATTTCCCAACTCATATGGAAACAGGGTTTGTATTTACACAGCCCTAAATCACAAGCGTCTCAAAGGGCTGCACAAGCCTCGGTTCAGATCCAACATCTTGTGTCCCACCTTCCACATCAGGGATCAAAAGGATTTTTTCCCACCCAAGTCTAAAAACTGGAAAAAAAAAAGGTCTACTGCCCCCAAGTGGCCTTAAAAACCAGAAAAGCACATTTTAATAAGCGTGATGTGAGCACACCCTGGAAAGCTCATGGAAGAAAGGAACTTTGATGTTTCCTTGGCAAGTATTTATCGTTTTCGCTAAACCACGCCCCTTTATGTGCCGCTTCTGGACGTCAAGACGTCTGCAATAAAGTTCGCATAAATCAACAGCGCGTCTCCAGTGGGTCGACTTTCCAGGCTTTGGGACGCGCGCAGATGTTTCCGACGGGGTCTGTTTTAGACATTTACTGCGTCGGCGAGACGGGGGTCAGCCCAGTCAGTCTTGTGGGCGTCTTTAAGAGTGCTGACATTTGGTCTAATTGGTGCTCGTTAAGAGGCAGAAGTCCATGCGTTTGTTTGGTTGTTTTTACCTTTTATTGGCGATCGTCCACAACCTCAACGCCTTATTGTCATATTAAGGCAAAAACACAGCATAAAACCACATACTGGACCAGAGCCTCTCCGAAGACCAGCACGATCCATCAGAACTTTCCCCATGTTTAATAGTAAAAAATAATATATTTTATTTGTAAAAAAGCACTTTACATTGAGCAAACAACCTCAAAGTGCTACAATAAATACAAACACTAGAACAGGTTAATAGCTAGAACTACCGTATTTCCTTGAATTGCCGGGTATATAGTATGCGCCTGACTAGAATTACTGCCGGGTCAAACTCGTTTCGCCAAATAATTAGCATATGCCTAGAATTTCCACTGGGTCAAACTCGTCACGTCACGAGTGACACCTGTCATCCTTTTCAAAATGGAGGAGGCTGATTTCAATCATTTGAAATCGCTTAAAGGGAAGAAGATTAAGAGCTTATTCAGTAGGATTTAAGGTCCAAGGTATTGAATATGAATGAATTGAAATACGAATTATATATTTATATAGCGCTTTTCTCTAGTGACTCAAAGCGCTTTACATAGTGAAACCCAATATCTAAGTTACATTTAAACCAGTGTGGGTGGCACTGGGAGCACGCGGGTAAAGTGTCTTGCCCAAGGACACAACGGCAGTGACTAGGATGGCGGAAGCGGGAATCGAACCTGCAACCCTCAAGTTGCTGGCACGGCCACTCTACCAACCGAGCTATACCGCCCCAATATGCTAAAAAGAACAGTAAGCAGCTATGTTTTATTAATATACCGTAGCTGCGTGTGTCAAATATGCGTCATTAAATGACTCCCGCCTCCTGGTGATAGAGGGCGCTAGTGATCCTTCTTGCGACGACTCGGCTGCAGAAGAAGTGACAGCAAGAATTTATTTTTTCCTCTCGCTTGCACTTTTAACATGGAGGATTACATATCTAAAATAAAATAGTTTGCTAAACTGGATTTTCACTCTAACCAGGAGGTAATAAAGGAATATCTCCATTGAGACAGAGAGACTTTTAAAACTGAAGAAAGATAAGGAAGACTTCTATAAACAAGTTATCGATGCTTTTGACCAGAAGGAGCTGCGCATGGACTTCATTTATAAGTAAAGGTAAGACCATAATAAGGTTTTTTTTAATTAAATTATCTTTTCATGATGGTATCCTTACATCACACTCAAATTTATAAGCGCAGGCCTAAATTTACCGCATGCCTTTGGTAAGCGCCGGAGTGAGAAGAGGTTTTAAATTAATTGGCGCCCCGGCGGCAATTCAAGGAAATACGGTAGTATGCATATATCTATAAATAGGCTTTTTATGCCTTTTTTTAAAAAGCATCCACAGTCTGTGGTGCCCTCAGATGGTCAGGGAGAACGTTCCACAGACTGGGAGCAGCAGAGCAGAAAGCCCGGTCTCCCATAGTTCGTAGCTTTGTCCTTGGAGGTTGGAGGAGATTAGCCTGTTTGGAGCCGGAGAGACAAATCGGTCAGCCCTAAGTACAATGTGTACGCAACACAAGTGTTCTTTGCGCAGAAAATCTCGGACCTACAGTAAGTGCATCCAAACAATTTGATATTTAATTGTTACGTAATGAGCCTCACAAATAACGGTTGTTACAAATAAACTTGTTTTATACTTATGCTTTGAAGTTCTCGTGAAATTCTACGGCGAAAACCGTTTTTCCGCGAGTCAACACAATGAGTAACCACGACAACTATTTGTTGTTGTTTTTTAGCTTCCTGCGTCGCATAAAGAACCACGGCGACTGAAGGTAGAGACCATGGAACTACAAAACCCAAAACCAGTGAAGCTGGCAAGTTGTGTAAAAGGTAAATAAAAACTGAATATAATGATTTGCAAATCCTTTTCAACTTATGTTCAATTGAATAGACTGCAAAGACAAGATACTTAACCTTCAAATTGGTGAGTTTTGTTATTTTTTGCAAATATTAGCTCATTTGGAATTTGATGCCTGCAACATGGTTCCAAAAAAGCTGGCACAAGTGTCAAAAAAGACTGAGAAAGTTGAGGGATGCCCATTAAACATATATTTGGATCATCCTACAGGTGAACAGGCTAATCGGGTGCCATGATTGGGTATTAAAAGCAGCTTCCATTAAATGTTCGGTCATTCACAAACAAGGATGGGTTGAAGGTTTCACCGCTTTGTCAACAAATGCCTGAGAACAACATTTCTCAACCAGCTATTGCAAGGAATTAAGAGATTTCACCATCTATGGTTTGTAATATCATCAAAAAGGTTCAGAGAATCTGGAGAAATCACTGAAAAAACAACATTGAATGCCCGTAGCCTTCGATCCCTCAGGCGGTACTTCATCAAAAAAGCGACATCAGTGTGAAGGATATCACCACACGGGCTCAGGAACACTTCAGAAAACCACTGTCAGTAGCGACAGTTGGTCGCTACATCTGTAAGTGCAAGTTAAAACTCTACTATGCAAAGCCAAAGCCATTTATCAACAACACCCAGAAACGCTGCCAGGTTTTCTGGGCTCGAGCTCAACTTAAGCTGTACATCATGCAAGAATGGGATAGAATTCCACCTGAAAAGCTTCAAAAAGGGGTCTCCTCGGTTCCCAATCGTTTATTGAGTGTTGTTAAAAGGAAAGGCCATGTAACACAGTGGTAAAAATGACCCTGTGACAACTTTTTTATGATTTTTTTCCATTAAATATCTTGTCTTTGCAGTCTATTCAATTGAATATAGGTTGAAAAAGATTTGCAACTTCAACTGGTTTCGGGTTTTGCAATTTTTGTGCTACTGCAGTCATTTTATGAGATTTTATTGCAAACGAAAAAAGACGTTCTGGAAGGTAGTTCCAAATGTAAGGGCTGGTGGGAAAAAAAACATCTAAAACAGGATTCTTATTTAATCCGACATTATTTTTTACCTTGTCTGTCAGCAGCCTGTTGGTAAAAAGGCTTACCGTATTTTTCGGACTATAAGTCGCAGTTTTTTTTCATAGCGACTTATACTCAGGAGCGACTCATGTGTGAAATTATTAGCACATTACTGTAAAATATCAAATAATATTATTTAGCTCATTCACGTAAGAGATTAGACCAGGGGTCACCAACGCGGTGCCCGCGGGCACCAGGTCGCCCGTAAGGACCAGATGAGTTGCCCGCTGGCCTGTTCTAAAAATAGCTCAAATAGCAGCACTTACCAGAGGGCTGCCTCAATTTTTTAAATTTTATTTATTTACTAGCAATCTGGTCTCGCTTTGTTCAACATTTTTAATTCTAAGAGAGACAAAACTTAAATAGAATTTGAAAATCCAAGAAATATTTGAAAGACTTGGTCTTCACTTGTTTAAATAAAAACTTTTTTTTTTTACTTTGCTTCTTATAACTTTCAGAAAGACAATTTTAGAGAAAAAAATACAACCTTAAAAATTATTTTAGGATTTTTAAACACATATACCTTTTTACCTTTTAAATTCCTTCCTCTTCTTTCCTGACAATTTAAATCAATGTTCAAGTCAATTTATTTTGTTTTATTGTAAAGAATAATGAATAGATTTTAATTTAATTCTTCATTTTAGCTTCTGTTTATTCGACGAACAATATTTAAGAAATATTTCTTCAAACTTATTATGATTAAAATTCCCCAAAAATATTCTGGCAAATTTAAAAAATCTTTAGAATCACATTTAAGTCTTATTTCAAAGTCTTTAGAATTTCTTTTAAAAATTTTGTTCTGGAAAATCTAGAAGAAATAATGATTTGTCTTTGCTAGAAATATAGCTCGGTCCAATTTGTTATATATTCTAACAAAATGCAGATTGGATTTTAACATATTTAAAACAGGTCATCAAAATTCTAAAATTAATCTTAATCAGGAAAAATTACTAATGATTTTCCATGAATTATTTTTTAAATCTTTTCAAAAAGATTCGAATTAGCTAGTTTTTCTCTTCTTTTCTTCGGTTGAAATTTTGAATTTTAAAGAGTCGAAATTGAAGATAAACTATGTTTCAGAATGTAATTTTCCTTTTTTTTCCAGTTTTCTCCTCTTTTAAACCGTTCAATTAAGTGTTGGATCCTCCACATATTATTGTTTGTGGTTCCATTTTTATTTTCACTCTCCGTCTGATCCTATCATTTCCTGTTTAAGTCGGTCACCATGGTAGCTTATTAGTTTCACCTGATTCTCACGGCCCTGCACACCTGTCCTCACTGATCACCTGCCTTATATAAGCCTGCATCTTTTGTTGTTCAGTCTGGGATCCAAATTTGTTCAATTTTGCACTTTTGCTTCCATGCAATTTCTGTATCACTCTCGCGAGCTCTCACGCTGCGCAATTTTATTTATTCTTAGCTCTCATGCTAAATGTTTTGTTTTCCCCCTTTGTGTGCCTATGTGCCAGTTTAGTTAACTTTTTGTTTATCCTAGCTTTCATGCTAGCGTCTTTTGTTTGCCTTTTCTTAGCTCCAGTATTTTTGTTCTCTAGCACCTTTTGTTAAATAAATCATTAGTTCATACCGTTTGCTGTGTTCAGTTTTCGACGCATCCTCGAGGGAATCGAACCCGGCATCACAATGCCGAACAGACGTAACATTGAGTGGTTTTTTTCATCATTTATTCTCTACAGAAAACCTTTCGTAAAAGGAAAAAAAATGTACGACGGACAGACAGAAATACCCATTTTTTTGTATATATCTAGATTTATTTATTAAAGGTAAATTGAGCAAATTGGCTATTTCTGGCAATTTATTCAAGTGTGTATTAAACTAGTAGCCCTTCGCATTAATCAGTACCCAAGAAGTAGCGCTTGGTTTCAAAAAGGTTGGTGACCCCTGGACTAGACGTATAAGAATTAATCGGATTTAGCAATTAGGAGTGACAGATTTTTTGGTAAAGTTATAGCATGTTTTATATGTTATAGTTATTTGAATGAGTCTTACCATAATATTTTAGGTTAACATAGCAGGCAACTTCTCAATTGGTTATTTATGCGTCATATAACGTACACTTATTCAGCCTGTTCACTATTCTTTATTTATTTTAAATCGCCTTTCAAATGTCTTTTCTTAGTGTTGGGTTTTATCAAATACATTTCCCCAGAAAATGCGACTTATATGTTTTTTTTCCCCTTTGTTATTATGCACTTTCGACAGGTGCGACTTATACTCCGGTGCGACTTATACTCCGAAAAATACGGTTGTTATCCTTTACAGAGCAAAAACGAAATTCAGACAAAGGGTTTAAAAGATCGGAATCGAATTGACGTTC
>NC_084616.1:13211511-13226511 GCF_033978795.1 Nerophis ophidion
CGCCTTTATTAGCAGCAGCCGGGTTGAGACACGAAGTGGGAGTTGGAATGGGAGCCAGAGAGAGAGAGAGAGACATGCAGACGAAGACATTTTGCTGGAAAGCAAAAACCTGGAACTATTGTTGAAAATATAACAGTCTTATACCCTGAATTCCGTGGTGGTCCGTAGAACCCACTAGAGGGCAACCTCTCCACTAATGTCCACATTCACATGATCGTAGAGCAATTTAGGACAACTGATTCAAATCATCTAAAATATTGTTCCCCCAAAAGTATTTTCTGATAACGGGTCTTGAGCAAACCTCACGTTTGTTGAAATTCCGTGAAATGGAAAACCCAAAACCAGTGAAGTTGGCACGTGATAAATGACACGGAGCCTTTGTTTGTTTACTTACTACTAAAAAGACAAGTTGTCCAGTATGTTCACTATTTTATTTAAGGACTAAATTGCAATAATACACAAATGTTTAATGTAAGATATTTTGTTAAAAAAAGTTAAAGTACCACTGATAGTCTCACACACACACACACACACACACACACACACACACACACACACACACACTGCGTTGAAATTACCCCCGGAATTTACCCATCCTCTTGTTCCACCCCCCTGGGAGGTGAGGGGAGCAGTGAGCAGCAGTGGTGGCTGCGCTCAGGAGTTATTTTGGTGATATAACCCCCCAATTCCAACCCTTGATGTTGACTAAAGCCAATAATGCCATTTTTTTGTTAGAAAAACATTGAAATACATTTTGGTACCGGTACCAAAATGTTGGTATCAGAACAACCCTAGTCCTTATTTTTGTAAACGTCAAGGGATTTTAAAAGTTTTTGGGAAAATAAACACCTAAAATCTGTCAGGTTCAAACACTGATGACATTTATTAAACAAGACAAGAAGCAAGGAATTAAACAGAGACAGAATTCAATTTGGCTCAATTTGAGGAGAAACGTCTGGGCTGTACTCTTGCACATCACGCTCTGGCGAAAGATTATTTTATAATAATCAGCGGTATAGCTTGGTTGGCAAATGGGCCGCGCCAGCAACTTGAGGGTTCCAGGTTCGATCCCCTGCTTCCGCCGTCCTCGTCACTGCCGTTGTGTCCTTGGGCAAGACACTTTACCTGCCTGCTCCCGGTGCCACCCACACTGGTTTAAATGTAACTTAGATATTGGCTTTCACTATGTAAAGCGCTTTGAGTCACTACAGAAAAGAGTCACTTTATTTGGACTTTCCCTGATTAAATGGCAACAGCTGTTTCTAAGGGAGGGGGGTCGTAAACAGCCATCGCCTTTGGTTTTAGTACAGTTCAAAGAAAAGGTCGTAAAATAGTTCAAACAAGCGGTGCCTGGAGGGGAGTCCGGCCCTGCTTCCTCTCCGCTTTGTTGACAGAAACAGAACACTTTCATGTTGCTTCCCATCCTACACAGTGGAGTTTTACAAGTCTTCTTGGTTTTATGATAACTTAGATATAATTATTCTGACAAGATCCCAGCATATGTAGCAAAACGTTCTCTCACCAGACACTCTGGAGGGAATCTCCTCCCAGTCCTGGTCCAGGTCTCCTCGGCTCTCCTCCTGGCTCCACAGTCCCTGCTCCACCACCCGGTCCGCCTCCTTAGCGCAGGCCCTCGGCGACGTCTGGCTCACCACCGAGTCCATGTGTCCTTCCACGCGCTCCACGAGGTCCGCCGCCGCTGCCAGGTCTTCGGACAGCGCCTGGTGTTGCTGCCTCAGGAGCTCCATGGTCTTGTTGGACTGTTTGCGCAGGTCCTGCACCAACACCTGGTGGTGACGCCACTGCTCCTGACACAGGTGCATGTGGCCCTGGTTGACACAAAAACCATGGACAATCTGACCAAAACAATCATTGACTTCAAAATGACTTGGCCGTTTTCCAAACTTTCACAGTTTCCACATTTTTCAACCGATTCAAACCGTTCCACCTTCAAAACATTCCACCATCCTGGAAATTTAAACTACCCTTTTTTCCCAAGTTAAAAACAATTCCCAGATTTCCCAGAATTCAAGGTTTTCCGGGACATTTTTCCCTTTCAAAACGACATGGCCATTTTCGAAACTTCCACCATTTCCACATTTTTTAACCGATTCAAACTGTTCCACCTTCAACGCATTCCAGCATCCTGGAAATTTAAAGTACCGTTTTTCCCAAGTTCAAAAAGAATTCCCAGAATTCCAGGTTTTCCGGGACATTTTTCCCTTTCAAAACGACTTGGCCATTTTCCAAACTTTCACCATTTCCACATTTTTCATCAGTTTCAAACCATTGCACCATCCTGGAAATTTAAACTACCATTTTTCCCAAGTTCAAAACAAGTACCTGGTTTCCCAGAATTCCAGGTTTTCAGGGACATTTTCCCATTCAAAATGACTTGGCCATCTTCGAAACTTCCACCATTTCCACATTTTTTAACCGATTCAAACTGTTCCACCTTCAACGCATTCCACCATCCTGGATATTTAAAGTACCGTTCTTCCCAAGTTCAAAAAAATTCTCAGAATTCCAGGTTCTCCGAGACATTTTTCCCATTCAAAATGACTTGGCCATTTTCCGAACTTCCACCATTTCCACATGTTTCAACCGATTCAAACTGTTTCACCTTCAACACATTCCACCATCCTGGAAATTTAAATCCCATTTTTCCCAAATTCAAAACAATTCCCAGATTTCCCAGAATACCAGGTTTTCGCGGACATTTTCCCATTCAAAATGACTTGACCACTCTCCAAACATTCTCCATTTCCACATGTTTCAACCAATTCAAACGGTTCCACCTTCAACACCTTCCACCATCCTGGAAATTTAAATTACCATTTTTCCCGAGTTCAAAAAAAATACCTGGTTTCCCCGAATTCCAGGTTTTCGTGGACATTTTCCCATTCAAAATGACTTGGCAATTTTCCAAACATTCACCATTTCCACATTTTTCAACTGATTCAAACCGTTCCACCTTCAACACATTCCACCATCCTGGAAATTTAATGTACCATTTGCCCCCAAGTCCAAAACAATTCCGGATCTCCCAGAATACCAGGTCCTCCGGGACATATTTCCCATTCAAAATGACTTGAAAATTTTACAAACATACACCATTTCCACATTTTTCAAATAATTTAAACTGTTCCACCTTCAACACATTCCACCATCCTGGAAATTTTAACTACAGTTTTTCCCAAGTTCAAAATATTTCCCAGACTTCCAGGTTCTCCGGAACATTTTTCCCATTCAAAATGACTTGGCCATTTTCCAAACTTCCACCATTTCCACATTTTTCATCCGATTCAAACCATTCCACCTTCAACACATTCCACCATCCTGGAAATTTCAACTACCATTTTCCCCAAGTTCAAAACAAGTACCTAGCTTCCCAGAATTCCAGGTTTTCGGGGCCATTTTTCCCCATTCAAAATGACTTGGCCATTTTCCAAACTTCCACCATTTCCACATTTTTCAACCGATTCAAACTGTTCCACCTTCAACACATTCCACCATCCTGGAAATTTAAACTACCATTTTTCCCAAGTTCAAAATATTTCCCAGACTTCCAGGTTTTCCAGGACATTTTTCCCATTCAAAATGACTTGGCCATTTTCCAAACTTCCACCATTTCCACATTTTTCAACCGATTCAAACAATTGCACCTTCAACACATTCCACCATCCTGGAAATTTCAACTACCATTTTCCCCAAGTTCAAAACAAGTACCTAGCTTCCCAGAATTCCAGGTTTTCGGGGCCATTTTTCCCATTCAAAATGACTTGGCCATTTTACAAACTTCCACCATTTCCACGTTTTTCAACAGATTCAAACCGTTCCACCTTCAACACATTCCGCCATCCTGGAAATTTTAAATACCATTTTTGTCAAATTCAAAAGAATTCCCAGATTTCCTAGAACTCCAGTTTTTACGGGACATTTTTCCCATTCAAAATGACTTGGCCCTTTTCCAAACTTCCACCATTTCCACATTTTTCAACCGATTCAAACCATTGCACCTTCAACACATTCCACCATCCTGGAAATCTAAACTACCTCTTTTCCCCAAATTCAAAACAATTCCCAGGCTTCCCAGAATACCAGGTTTTCGGGGACATTTTTCCCATTCAAAATGACTTGGCCATTTTCTATACTTCCACCATTTCCACATTTTTCAATCGATTCAAACTGTTCCACCTTCAACACATTCCACCATCCTGGAAATTTAAACTACCATTTTTCCCAAGTTCAAAAAATTTCCCAGACTTCCAGGTTTTCCAGGACATTTTTCCCATTCAAAATGACTTGGCCATTTTCCAAACTTCCACCATTTCCACATTTTTCAACCGATTCAAACCATTGCACCTTCAACACATTCCACCATACTGGAAATTTTGACTACCTCTTTTCCCCAAGTTCAAAACAATTCCCAGAATACCATGTTTTCGGGGATATTTTTCCCATTCAAAATGACTTGGCCATTTTCCAAACTTCCACCATTTCCACATTTTTTAACCAATTCAAACCGTTCCACCTTCAACACATTCCACCATCCTGGAATTTTAAACTAACGTTCTTCCCAAGTTCAAAATATTTCCCAGACTTCCAGGTTTTCCGGGACATTTTTCCCATTCAAAATGACTTGGCCATTTTCCAAACTTCCTCCATTTCCACATTTTTCAACCGATTCAAACTGTTCCACCTTCAACACATTCCACCATCCTGGATATTTAAACTACCGTTTTTCCCAAGTTCAAAAAAATTCCCAGAATTCCAGGTTCTCCGGGACATTTTTCCCATTCAAAATGACTTGGCCATTTTCCAAACTTCCTCCATTTCCACATTTTTCAACCGATTCAAACTGTTCCACCTTCAACACATTCCACCATCCTGGATATTTAAACTACCGTTTTTCCCAAGTTCAAAAAAATTCCCTGAATTCCAGGTTCTCCGGGACATTTTTCCCATTCAAAATGACTTGGCCATTTTCCAAACTTCCACCATTTCCACATTTTTCAACCGATTCAAACCGTTCCACCTTCAACACATTCCACCATCCTGGAAATTTAAATACCATTTTTCCCAAATTCAAAACAATTCCCAGATTTCCCAGAATACCAGGTTTTCGTGGACATTTTCCCATTCAAAATGACTTGACCATTCTCCAAACATTCACCATTTCCACATTTTTCAACCAATTCAAACGGTTCCACCTTCAACACCTTCCACAATCCTGGAAATTTAAACTACCATTCTCCCCAAGTTCAAAACAAGTACATAGCTTCCCAGAATTCCAGGTTTTCAGGGCCATTTTTCCCATTCAAACGACTTGGCCATTTTCCAAACATCCACCATTTCCACATTTTTCAACCAATTCAAACCGTTCCCCCTTCAACACATTCCACCATCCTGGAAATTTAATGTACCATTTGCCCCCAAGTCCAAAACAATTCCGGATCTCCCAGAATACCAGGTCCTCCGGGACATATTTCCCATTCAAAATGACTTGAAAATTTTACAAACATACACCATTTCCACATTTTTCAAATAATTTAAACTGTTCCACCTTCAACACATTCCACCATCCTGGAAATTTTAACTACAGTTTTTCCCAAGTTCAAAATATTTCCCAGACTTCCAGGTTCTCCGGAACATTTTTCCCATTCAAAATGACTTGGCCATTTTCCAAACTTCCACCATTTCCACATTTTTCATCCGATTCAAACCATTCCACCTTCAACACATTCCACCATCCTGGAAATTTCAACTACCATTTTCCCCAAGTTCAAAACAAGTACCGAGCTTCCCAGAATTCCAGGTTTTCGGGGCCATTTTTTCCATTCAAAATGACTTGGCCATTTTCCAAACTTCCACCATTTCCACATTTTTCAACCGATTCAAACGGTTCCACCTTCAACACATTCCACCATCCTGGAAATTTAAAGTACCATTTTTCCCAAGTTCAAAATATTTCCCAGACTTCCAGGTTCTCCGGAACATTTTTCCCATTCAAAATGACTTGGCCATTTTCCAAACTTCCACCATTTCCACATTTTTCATCCGATTCAAACCATTCCACCTTCAACACATTCCACCACTAGAAATTTAAACTACAAATTTTCCCAAATTCAAAAAAATTCCCAGATTTCCCAGAATACCAGGTTCTCCGGGACATTTTTCCCATTCAAAATGACTTGGCCATTTTCCAAACTTCCAGCATTTCCACATTTTTCAACCGATTCAAACCGTTCCACCTTCAACACATTCCACCAATAGAAATTACCATGATTCCCAAGTTAAAAATAAATACGTGGTTTCCCAGAATTCCACGTTTTAGGGGACATTTTTCCCCATTCAAAATGACTTGGCCATTTTCCAAACTTCCACCATTTCCACATTTTCCAACCGATTCAAACTGTTCCACTTTCAACACATTCCACCATCCTGGAAATTTAAAGTACCATTTTTCCCAAGTTCAAAATATTTCCCAGACTTCCAGGTTCTCCGGAACATTTTTCCCATTCAAAATGACTTGGCCATTTTCCAAACTTCCAGCATTTCCACATTTTTCAACCGATTCAAACCGTTCCACCTTCAACACATTCCACCAATAGAAATTACCATGATTCCCAAGTTAAAAATAAATACGTGGTTTCCCAGAATTCCACGTTTTAGGGGACATTTTTCCCCATTCAAAATGACTTGGCCATTTTCCAAACTTCCACCATTTCCACATTTTCCAACCGATTCAAACTGTTCCACTTTCAACACATTCCACCATCCTGGAAATCTAAATTACCTCTTTTCCCCAAGTTCAAAACAATTCCCAGATTTCCCAGAATACTATGTTTTCGGGGACATTTTTCCCATTCAAAATGACTTGGCCATTTTCCAAACTTCCACCATTTCCACATTTGTCAACCAATTCAAACCGTTCCCCCTTCAACATATTCCACCATCCTGGAAATTTAAACTACCATTTTTCCCAAATTCAAAACAAGTACCTGGTTTCCCAGAATTCCAGGTTTTCGGGGACGTTTTCCCATTCAGAAGGACTTGGCCATTTTCCAAACTTTCACAGTTTCCACATTTTTCAACCGATTTAAACCGTTCCACTTTCAACACATTCCACCATCCTGGAAATTCAAACAACCATTTTTTCCCAAGTTCAAAACAATTCCCAGATTTGCAGGTTTTCCGGGACATTTTTCCCTTTCAAAACGACTTGGCCATTTTCCAAACTTCCACCATTTCCACATTTTTCAACCGATTCAAACCGTCCCACCTTCAACACATTCCAGCATCCTGGAAATTTAAACTAGCATTTTTCCCAAATTCAAAACAAGTACATGGTTTCCCAGAATTCCAGGTTTTCGGGGACATTTTCCCATTCAAAATGACTTGGCCATTTTCCAAACTTCCACCATTTCCACATTTTTCAACCGATTCAAACTGTTCCACCTTCAACACATTCCACCATCCTGGAAATTTAAACTACCATATTTCCCAAATTCAAAACAAGTACCTGGTTTCCCAGAATTCCAGGTTTTCGGGGACGTTTTCCCATTCAGAAGGACTTGGCCATTTTCCAAACTTTCACAGTTTCCACATTTTTCAACCGATTTAAACCGTTCCACTTTCAACACATTCCACCATCCTGGAAATTTAAATAACCATTTTTTCCCAAGTTCAAAACAATTCCCAGATTTGCAGGTTTTCCGGGACATTTTTCCCTTTCAAAACGACTTGGCCATTTTCCAAACTTCCACCATTTCCACATTTTTCAACCGATTCAAACCGTCCCATCTTCAACACATTCCAGCATCCTGGAAATTTAAACTAGCATTTTTCCCAAATTCAAAACAAGTACATGGTTTCCCAGAATTCCAGGTTTTCGGGGACATTTTCCCATTCAAAATGACTTGGCCATTTTCCAAACTTCCACCATTTCCACATTTTTCAACCGATTCAAACTGTTCCACCTTCAACACATTCCACCATCCTGGAAATTTAAACTACCATATTTCCCAAATTCAAAACAAGTACCTGGTTTCCCAGAATTCCAGGTTTTCGGGGACGTTTTCCCATTCAGAAGGACTTGGCCATTTTCCAAACTTTCACAGTTTCCACATTTTTCAACCGATTTAAACCGTTCCACTTTCAACACATTCCACCATCCTGGAAATTTAAATAACCATTTTTTCCCAAGTTCAAAACAATTCCCAGATTTGCAGGTTTTCCGGGACATTTTTCCCTTTCAAAACGACTTGGCCATTTTCCAAACTTCCACCATTTCCACATTTTTCAACCGATTCAAACCGTCCCATCTTCAACACATTCCAGCATCCTGGAAATTTAAACTAGCATTTTTCCCAAATTCAAAACAAGTACATGGTTTCCCAGAATTCCAGGTTTTCGGGGACGTTTTCCCATTCAAAATGACTTGGCCATTTTCCAAACTTCCACCATTTCCACATTTTTCAACCGATTCAAACTGTTCCACCTTCAACACATTCCACCATCCTGGAAATGTAAACAATCATTTTTCCCAAGTTCAAAATATTTCCCAGATTTCCCAGAATTCCAGGTTTTACAGGACATTTTTCCCATTCAAAATGACTTGGCCATTTTCCAAACTTCCACCATTTCCACATTTTTCAACCGATTCAAACTGTTCCACCTTCAACATATTCCACCATCCTGGAAATTTAAACTACCATATTTCCCAAATTCAAAACAAGTACCTGGTTTCCCAGAATTCCAGGTTTTCGGGGACGTTTTCCCATTCAGAAGGACTTGGCCATTTTCCAAACTTTCAAAGTTTCCACATTTTTCAACCGATTTAAACCGTTCCACTTTCAACACATTCCACCATCCTGGAAATTTAAATAACCATTTTTTCCCAAGTTCAAAACAATTCCCAGATTTGCAGGTTTTCCGGGACATTTTTCCCTTTCAAAACGACTTGGCCATTTTCCAAACTTCCACCATTTCCACATTTTTCAACCGATTCAAACCGTCCCACCTTCAACACATTCCAGCATCCTGGAAATTTAAACTAGCATTTTTCCCAAATTCAAAACAAGTACATGGTTTCCCAGAATTCCAGGTTTTCGGGGACATTCTCCCATTCAAAATGACTTGGCCATTTTCCAAACTTCCACCATTTCCACATTTTTCAACCGATTCAAACTGTTCCACCTTCAACACATTCCACCATCCTGGAAATTTAAACTACCATATTTCCCAAATTCAAAACAAGTACCTGGTTTCCCAGAATTCCAGGTTTTCGGGGACGTTTTCCCATTCAGAAGGACTTGGCCATTTTCCAAACTTTCACAGTTTCCACATTTTTCAACCGATTTAAACCGTTCCACTTTCAACACATTCCACCATCCTGGAAATTTAAATAACCATTTTTTCCCAAGTTCAAAACAATTCCCAGATTTGCAGGTTTTCCGGGACATTTTTCCCTTTCAAAACGACTTGGCCATTTTCCAAACTTCCACCATTTCCACATTTTTCAACCGATTCAAACCGTCCCATCTTCAACACATTCCAGCATCCTGGAAATTTAAACTAGCATTTTTCCCAAATTCAAAACAAGTACATGGTTTCCCAGAATTCCAGGTTTTCGGGGACATTTTCCCATTCAAAATGACTTGGCCATTTTCCAAACTTCCACCATTTCCACATTTTTCAACCGATTCAAACTGTTCCACCTTCAACACATTCCACCATCCTGGAAATGTAAACAATCATTTTTCCCAAGTTCAAAATATTTCCCAGATTTCCCAGAATTCCAGGTTTTACAGGACATTTTTCCCATTCAAAATGACTTGGCCATTTTCCAAACTTCCACCATTTCCACATTTTTCAACCGATTCAAACTGTTCCACCTTCAACATATTCCACCATCCTGGAAATTTAAACTACCATATTTCCCAAATTCAAAACAAGTACCTGGTTTCCCAGAATTCCAGGTTTTCGGGGACGTTTTCCCATTCAGAAGGACTTGGCCATTTTCCAAACTTTCAAAGTTTCCACATTTTTCAACCGATTTAAACCGTTCCACTTTCAACACATTCCACCATCCTGGAAATTTAAATAACCATTTTTTCCCAAGTTCAAAACAATTCCCAGATTTGCAGGTTTTCCGGGACATTTTTCCCTTTCAAAACGACTTGGCCATTTTCCAAACTTCCACCATTTCCACATTTTTCAACCGATTCAAACCGTCCCATCTTCAACACATTCCAGCATCCTGGAAATTTAAACTAGCATTTTTCCCAAATTCAAAACAAGTACATGGTTTCCCAGAATTCCAGGTTTTCGGGGACATTTTCCCATTCAAAATGACTTGGCCATTTTCCAAACTTCCACCATTTCCACATTTGTCAACCAATTCAAACCGTTCCCCCTTCAACATATTCCACCATCCTGGAAATTTAAACTACCATTTTTCCCAAATTCAAAACAAGTACCTGGTTTCCCAGAATTCCAGGTTTTCGGGGACGTTTTCCCATTCAGAAGGACTTGGCCATTTTCCAAACTTTCACAGTTTCCACATTTTTCAACCGATTTAAACCGTTCCACTTTCAACACATTCCACCATCCTGGAAATTCAAACAACCATTTTTTCCCAAGTTCAAAACAATTCCCAGATTTGCAGGTTTTCCGGGACATTTTTCCCTTTCAAAACGACTTGGCCATTTTCCAAACTTCCACCATTTCCACATTTTTCAACCGATTCAAACCGTCCTATCTTCAACACATTCCAGCATCCTGGAAATTTAAACTACCATTTTTCCCAAATTCAAAACAAGTACATGGTTTCCCAGAATTCCAGGTTTTCGGGGACATTTTCCCATTCAAAATGACTTGGCCATTTTCCAAACTTCCACCATTTCCACATTTTTCAACCGATTCAAACTGTTCCACCTTCACCACATTCCACCATCCTGGAAATCTAAACTACCTCTTTTCCCCAAGTTCAAAACAATTCCCAGATTTCCCAGAATACTATGTTTTTCGGGGACATTTTTCCCATTCAAAATGACTTGGCCATTTTCCAAACTTCCACCATTTCCACATTTTTCAACCGATTCAAACCGTTCCGCCTTCAACACATTCCACCATCCTAGAAATGTAAACAATCATTTTTCCCAAGTTCAAAATATTTCCCAGATTTCCCAGAATTCCAGGTTTTACAGGACATTTTTCCCATTCAAAATGACTTGGCCATTTTCCAAACTTCCACCATTTCCACATGTTTCAACCGATTCAAACCATTGCACCTTCAACACATTCCACCATCCTGGAAATTTAAACTACCTCCTTTCCCCAAGTTCAAAACAATTCCCAGACTTCCCAGAATACCAGGTTTTCGGGGACATTTTTCCCTTTCAAAATGACTTGGCCATTTTCCAAACTTCCCCCATTTTCACATTTTTCAACCGATTTAAACCATTCCAACTTCAATACATTCCACCAAAAATTCTATTTAAATCAAATTCTAATTGCATTTTATTAAATCAAAATAATTTTGGTAGAAGTCGGCAGTTTTAGGAGAATAAAGCTGTGTTAAAAAAAAACACAAAAAAAAACACTGAGATTAAGCTTGAAATATCCATCCATCCATTTTCAACCGCTTATTCCCTTTTGGGGTCGCGGGGGGCGCTGGCGCCTATTTCAATAATAATTTCTTCTTTGCCAGAGTCTTGACCAATAGTGGTTGTGCACGTGTGTAGTGTAAAAGTAACATGGCCAACTAGTGGCCTGGCATGCATATTACACTCTTCCCACTCCTTTTTTGCAGCTGTGTGCAAACAGGAAGTGTTGTTGAAGAATAGAAAGAAAAAAAAAAAAAAAAAAAAAGGGATCGTACCTCGACAGCCAACAGTCTATTCTCCAAATAGTCCATCAGGGCCTGGTGGTAGACCTGGGCCGCACACAGGGTCCAGCCGGTGGCCAGCAGCAGAAACAAGACAGACTTCATCGTGCTCTCATCGGGAGTCCTTCTGGAACTTCTCGCTCCGAGCGGGATCAAGACGGAGACTTTCCCGGGTCCTTGAGCCTGGTTCTCTCCTGGAATGTTTTCTCAGGGAGGAGCCTGCTGGAGGGGACCTCACACAGTCCTGTTCCCTCTTCTTCTTCATTTATTCAGGAATTGAAGAGACAAGTGGCAGAAAATGGATGGATGATTTAACATGTTCTATCCACACTTCTGTTGAAATGTAATAATCACTTATTCTTCCCTTGTTGGATACTTTACATTAGTTTTGGATGATACCACACATTCAGGTATCGATCCGATACCAAGTAGTTACAGGATCATACATTGGTCATAATTTAAGTCCTCATGTGTCCAGGGATGTATTTCCTGAGTTTATAAACATAATAATAATTTACAAAAAAAAAGGAAAAAAAAGTCAATGTTATCATAGTAGTATCGACTAGATAAACTCCTGTAATTGGTATCATTACAGTGAACGTCAGGTGTAGATCCACCCATGGCATTTGTTTACATTGTGACGCCGATGAGCTAATCCATCCTCCTACAGTTAATAGTGAAGCATGTTATGTATACAATTGGGAGTTGTGACGGCACAGAACCACAAGGGGGCAATAATGCTCTATGTATTCATTATATATAATTAACCAATTTAATACAATAGATAATAATGAACAATATAATTAATTAAACAACAAAGGAATGGCATGGACCCTGACTAAAACAAGTTGAAAAACTTATTATTCGGGTGTTACCATTTAGTGGTCAATTGTACGGAGTATGTACTATGCTGTGCAATCTGCTAATAAAAGTTTCAATCAATCAATCAATCAATCAGTCAAGTGTGACAAAACCCAAAGGGTGTATGGTGTAAGACTATGTGTAGGAATGAATTGCTGGGTGTTACCAGGGTGACCTCAGCATTTAAGTCTCACCTTAAAACTCATTTGTATACTCTAGCCTTTAAATAGACTCCCTTTTTAGACCAGTTGATCTGCCGTTTCTTTTCTTTTTCTCCTATGTCCCACTCTCCCTTGTGGAGGGGGTCCGGTCCGATCCGGTGGCCATGGATGACGTACTGGCTGTCCAGAGTCCGGACCCAGGATGGACCGCTTGCCTGTGTACCGGCTTGGGGACATCCCCTGCGCTGCTGAACCGTCTCCGCTTGGGATGGTTTCCTGCTGGCTCCGCTGTGAACGGGACTCTCGCTGCTGTGTTGGATCCGCTTTGGACTGGACTCTCGCGGCTGTGTTGGATCCATTATGGATTGAACTTTCACAGTATCATGTTAGACCCGCTCGACATCCATTGCTTTCGTCCTCTCCAAGGTTCTCATAGTCATCATTGTCACCGACGTCCCACTGGGTGTGAGTTTTCCTTGCCCTTATGTGGGCCTACCGAGGATGTCGTAGTGGTTTGTGCAGCCCTTTGAGACACTAGTGATTTAGGGCTATATAAGTAAACATTGATTGATTGATTGATTGATGAGTGTGGAAGTGGACAAATCCAAAGGGGCTAGGCAGAGAAGGTCCGTGTCCAAGCGGGAGGTCGAGATCCAAGAGGCAGTCAGGGAAACGGGGATGGGGGGAGGACAAGGAATGACGAGAAATACAGCAACGTCAACGCGGGAATGGAGGTCTGCTGTGGGATCGACAGAGAGTACACGAGACAATCAAAAAGGACGGGGAAGAAAAACACAGAGAGAGAGAGCAAGATTGCATGAAGCATGATGAGCGCTCACGGGACATGAACAGAAGGTTAAGTTCCGTCCAGGATCCTTGGGTACACTGGTCTTTATACAGATCGCCCTCATCAGTTCCAGGTGTGCAAATTGCTGATCACCCACAGCCTCGCCGGCATGTGGGCGTAACGCGGCCAATGCAAGCGGGGTGTGTCTCGGCGTACTGCCAACGGAGGTGCTGGCAGACCCAGATGTCGGAAAAAATCGGGTTAGAGCCCGTGCCGTGACAATACCCCCCTCCTTTTGGACGGATTCCAGCTGTCCTAGGACTGAAAGCAGAACAACGAGATCAAGAGACAAGAGGGGGTAACTGGTGGTGGGTCTCCTGCCCAAGTATCCCCGAGTCTGGTGGCGGCGGCGAGTAGACCGCCGCTGCAGCCGGCGAGTCGAACGGCCAAGGAACGGCCACCTTCTAGGCCGCCGGGAAGGCGAACGCGAGTGGCGCCATAACCACAGCAGCCCACGAGTACCACGCCCATGTCCTCCGTTGGCATGTGGGCGTGATGCGGCCAACGCAAGGGGGGTGTGTCTGTACGCGCTGCCAACGGAGATGCTGGCAGACCCAGCTGCCGGAGAAAAGTGGCTTCGAGCCCACGCAGTGACAGTACCCCCCTTCCTTATGGACAGATTCCAGATGTCCGAGTACTGAAAGCAGAACAATGACATCAAGAGACAAGGGAGGGTGGAGGGGGGGACTGGTGGTGGGTCGCCAGGCCCAAGCGTCCCCGAAACCATCGGGGTGCGATTCTAGTGGCCGCTGCAGCTGGTGAGTCGAACGGCCACCTTCTCTGCCGTCGGGAAGGCGGACGCAAGTGGCGCCATAACCACAGCAGCCCACGAGTACCACGGCCATGTCCTCCGTTGGCAGACCCAGCTGCCGGGGAAAAGCGGGTTCGAGCCCACGCCGTGACAGTACCCCTCCTCCTTATGGACAGATTCCAGATGTCCTAGGACTGAAAGCAAAACAACGAGATCAAGAGACAAGGGAGGGTGGAGGGGGGAACTGGTGGTGGGTCGCCAAGCCCAAGTGTCCCCGAAACCATCGGGGCTCGAGTCTAGTGGCCGCTGCAGCCGGCAACTCGAACGGCCAAGGAACGGCCACCTTCTCGGCCATTGGGAAGGTGGACGCGAGTGGTGCCATAACCACAGCAGCCCACGGCCATGTCCTCTGTTGGCAGACCCATCTGCCGGAGAAAAGCGGGTTCGAGCCCACGCCGTGACAGTACCCCCCCCTCTTTTTGGACAG
>NC_084616.1:13231511-13294011 GCF_033978795.1 Nerophis ophidion
GTGGACTGTTTACTGGAGCAGAGGTATATTTACTAATCTTATACATACACAGTATATGTTTATTTACTAATATTATACATACACAGCGGAAGGGCCCATGTCGTTTTCATTGAGGGCTGTATCGCACTTCTCGCTGCACGTTGGACACGTGCAAAGTTACACTGTATATGCCAAACGCGGATAAAAGTACAAACAAAGTATTGTATACTAAAAGTACTTTTTCACTTCTGTTTTAAAATGCTATAATGAAATACTATATAACGGAAACAAGTTGCAAGAATAGCGTGTGTCGTCAATGTTTCTTTGGCCGACAGTTCTCAAGTGTCCATGACGCAAATACCGGTGTAGCCATCAGGGAAAGTCAAAGCAGCCGCATTTCTGTTTTTTACCAGTTGGGTGCAAAAATCATGTCATCATAATCAATCATCGCAGGTGAATGTCAGCCAGACCCACAATCTGGTTCAACTTGTGTTTGCTTCTTCATGACTACCAAACACTAATTATGACGTAACTCGGTATCATAACGACACCAGAGTCACCCGACCGGAAAAACTACGTATCTGTGAAAAATGAAAGGTGGTGTTTGCAACCTACTCAAGGTAACCTTTTTTCTAAACAAAAATAAAACACCAGCTAGCTTCTGTTAGAAAACACAAAGTTTTTTTTTAAAATGCAAAAAATATTCCCGGTTTTCCCGAAATACCAGGAACTCTTGAGTCATGAAAATAAAGAAAACACATTGAAATGAGAAGGTGTGTTCAAACTTTTGGCTTATCTAAAATATGTATTTCTGTTTCTGGTCAGAACATTGAAAAAAATTGAAAAAGTGGAATGGATCTTTTTAAAAAGCACTGTTAATAATTAATGTATGAAGTATCAACATGCATATTGAAATAAACCGTCATGTATTTATATTATCACACAACTTTAGTATGCTTAAAAGCAGTTGCTATAGTTATTAACTATCGTACTTCTATCTGTGCAAGGACAGAAACTTCTTGCTTGAGGGGTGGTGGCCTCAGTCGCAGGTTTTATCTTTGTGGGGAAATACACAGCGGAAGGGCCCAGGTCGTTTTTATTGAGGGCTGTATCGCACTTCTCGCTGCACTTAACCCTTAGATGCACAAGCATGGTTAAAAAAATGACCCCACATGTTCATCTTTCAAATGAAAAGTTGTATTAAATGAATATTCCTGGTATTCCTCATAAAACATGTTTGTGACATGAGGCCATTTGCATTTTTGATGATTTTATCATTTAATTTAAGAAATTGCAGTTTTAGTATCGTGACCCCATTTGATGCAACTTTGACTGTCAATACTGTCCCACTTAGACAGCTGTCATCTCTCACAGCTGATGCGACTTTGACTGTCAATACTGTCCCACTTACACATCTGTCATCTAATGCAACTTTGACTGTTAATACTGTCCCACTTACACATCTGTCATCTAATGCAACTTTGACTGTTAATACTGTCCCACTTACACATCTGTCATCTAATGCAACTTTGACTGTCAATACTGTCCCACTTACACATCTGTCATCTAATGCAACTTTGACTGTTAATACTGTCCCACTTACACATCTGTCATCTAATGCAACTTTGACTGTCAATACTGTCCCACTTAGACAGCTGTCATCTCTCACAGCTGATGCGACTTTGACTGTCAATACTGTCCCACTTACACATCTGTCATCTAATGCAACTTTGACTGTTAATACTGTCCCACTTACACATCTGTCATCTAATGCAACTTTGACTGTCAATACTGTCCCACTTACACATCTGTCATCTAATGCAACTTTGACTGTTAATACTGTCCCACTTACACATCTGTCATCTAATGCAACTTTGACTGTCAATACTGTCCCACTTAGACAGCTGTCATCTCTCACAGCTGATGCGACTTTGACTGTCAATACTGTCCCACTTACACATCTGTCATCTAATGCGACTTTGACTGTCAATACTGTCCCACTTACACATCTGTCATCTAATGCAACTTTGACTGTCAATACTGTCCCACTTACACATCTGTCATCTAATGCAACTTTGACTGTTAATACTGTCCCACTTACACATCTGTCATCTAATGCAACTTTGACTGTCAATACTGTCCCACTTAGACAGCTGTCATCTCTCACAGCTGATGCGACTTTGACTGTCAATACTGTCCCACTTACACATCTGTCATCTAATGCAACTTTGACTGTTAATACTGTCCCACTTACACATCTGTCATCTAATGCAACTTGACTGTCAATACTGTCCCACTTACACATCTGTCAGTTAATGCAACTTTGACTGTCAACACTGTCCCACTTACACATCTGTCATCTAATGCAACTTTGACTGTTAATACTGTCCCACCTACACATCTGTCAGTTAATGCAATTTGACTGTCAATACTATCCCACTTACACATCTGTCATCAAATGCAACTTTGACTGTCAATACTGTCCCATTTAGACATCCGTCATCTCTCACAGCTGATGCAACTTTGGCTGTCAATACTGTTCCACTTACACATTTGTCAGTTAATGCAACTTGGACTGTCAATATTGTCCCACTTAGACATCTGTCATCTCTCACATCTGATGCAAATTTGACTGTTAGTACTGTCCCACTTACGCATTTGTCATCTAATGCAACTTTGACTGTCAACACTGTCCCACTTACACTTCTGTAATCTCTCACATCTGATACAACTTTGACTGTCAATTCTGTCCCACTTAGACATCTGTCATCTCTCACAGCTGATGCAACTTTGACTGTCAATGCTGTCCCACTTAGACATCTGTCATCTCTGACATCTGATGCAACTTTGACTGTCAATGCTGTCCCACTTACCCATATGTCAATTAATGCTACTTTGACTGTCAATACTGTCTTACTTACACATCTGTCATCAAATGCAACTTTGACATGTCAATACTGTCCCACTTAGACATCTGTCATCTCTCACAGCTGATGCAACTTTGACCGTCAATACTGTCCCACTTACACATATGTCAGTTAATGCTACTTTGACTGTCAATACTGTTCCACTTACACATGTGTCATCTAATGCACCTTTGACTGTCAATACTGTCCCATTTACACATCTGTCATCTAATGCAACTTTGACTGTCAATACTTTCCCATTTACACATCTGATGTCATCTCTCACATCTGATGCAACTTTGACTGTCAGTACTGTCCCACTCACACATCTGATGTCATCCGTCACATCTGATGCAACTTTGACTGTCAATACTGTACCGTGGTCCGGATCATGTTTTGGTGAGTCATGTTCTGTTAGTTTTGGACTCCCTTAGTTCCTGTTGTGCGCACTCCTGAGTTTATTTTGGTCACCATGGGGATTAATTGGGTTCACCTGCCTCTGGTTAGTGGTCCCACGCTCAGCTGCTGTCATTGTTTGCTGTATGCACCTGTTTCGTGAGTTTCGCCTTGTCTGTAGTTGCCTTGCTACGTAAGTCTTGTTTGTTTCATGGCACAGTTCCCCGAGTATTGCCTGTCCCTTGTCCGTGCTAAGAGTTAGCTTTAGCTCCAAGTTTGATCAGCGCCTTGTGCCTTCGCCTTGTTTGTACCTCTTTGAGTTTTGATATTTGTATCATGTTCCTACCTCACGCTTTCGTCCAGAGTCGTCCGTCGGCATTTCGGGAGAAGAAACCCCGCCCTGACAGAATGACGCCAGCCTGTGCGTGGCGAGCAAGGTGACTAAATAGCTCTCTGATTAGTGGTAGACAGCAGCTGAGCATGGGACCACTAACCAGAGGCAGGTGAACCTAATTAATCCCCATGGTGACCAAAATAAACCCAGGAGTGGAGCACAACAGTAATTACGGGAGTCCAAAACGAACAGAACATAACTAACCAAAACATGATCCGGACCGCAGATCATGACATCTGGTAATGGGTCCTAATACACACACCATAATAATAATCGTATGTTGACAATCCATCAAGGGGTGCGGCTTCATAGCTTACTAAAGTCGTAATAAAACCCTTTGACGAATTTTGAGCGCCGTCTATAATGTTCTACATTATGAATGGAACATTTAAAAATGTGGTGTTGCAGTCTACACGCAGCTCGTATGTGTGACTGCCATCTACCATTTACCAATAAATTAGCTTCGAGGTCGGTAAGCACAACCGGAATCATGCAGTACATAAGGCACAGCGAGTTATAAGGCGCAATGTCAATTTTTTAGAAAATTCAAGACTTTTCAGTGTGCCTTATAGTCCGAAAAATACGGTAACTGTTTTTCCTTTACTAGTCTCCACTCGATGTCATTCTTCTCCGACTGAAGCTTTACATAAAGAAACACGACAAGCACAACATGGCGCCATAGACACAAACACGAGATGAATTCACGGACATCGGATCTGTCCAGAGACTAAGACCTCCGACCCACTGAAAACTGGTCCACGATCCACTTTTGGGTCGCAACTCCCCGTTTTAGACCCCCTGCTCTGTTTCCTAAAAAGAAACGTGATTTAAGAATACCGTAACTCTCCGATTGTGTTCCGGTTTTGGTAAATGCAGCAAGTTTAAATGCAAGTCAAGAACTATTGAATAGATTGAATTCTTCTGAAAGTCTGGCTTTTCATGACCAATTCATGTTTTCTTCTTCTTCACAGTCGTCTGAAAATGAAGCCTCTGTGAGAAGTAGGTGACTACACATTCCACAAAAAGAAAGTTGTTTAATGCCTGCTTCTTTTTCTACATCTCGACTGCCAGATCCAGATAATCAGTGTCCTGAAGGCTGGACTCGGTTGGACAATCGTTGTTTCATCCTCGGTACGATACCAATGAATTTTACCGCAGCAGAGGTATGTTCTTACCATTCCGATCACTTGAACTTTTGTATATTTTTCTGCCTAAACGTCTCCTTGGATTCAGTTAGGGGGTCTGACTCCCGACACAACACCGATATTGTAGCCATACCTACTGGCCGATACCAATATCAATCTGATATGTTAGCACAATACATACCTCCTTGTATTCTTTATTTTGTAGTCAAAATCTCAGCAGGTTTCAATCCTCAGCCTTCCCGATAAGGTCTATTCAGGTGTACTGGAGAGGAGGTTACGCCGGCTAGTCGAACCTCGGATTCAGTGTGGTTTTCGTCCTGGTCGTGGAACTGTGGACCAGCTCTAGGTACTTGAGGGTGCATGGGAGTTTGCCCCAAACAGTTTTCACATGCTTTGTGGACCTGGAGAAAGGCATTCGACCGTGTACGCCGGGAAGTCCTGTGAAGAGTGCTCGGGGAGTATGGGGTAACGGACTGTCTGATTGTGGCAGTCCACTCCTTGTATGATCAGTGTCAGAGCTTGGTCTGCATTGCGGACCCGTTTCCAGTGAGGGCTGGACTCAGCCAAGGCTGCCCTTTGTCACCGATTCTGTTCATGACTTTTATGGACATCATTTCTAGGTGCAGTCAGGGCGTTGAGGATATCTGGTTTGGGTTTGGTGGATGCAGGATTAGGTCTCTGCTTTTTGCAGATGATGTGGTCCTGAAGGCTTCATCTGGCCAGGATCTTCAGCTCTCACTGGATTGGTTCACAGCCGAGTGTGAAGCGACTGGGATGGGGATGCTTTTGGGGAGCACTGTGTTGATATCTATAAATTTACTTACCTCCCTGATAGGCTTCCTACACACTTCAAAGATTGTTTTAAGACCAATTTGCAAGTTCATGAACATAAGAAAAACTAGGCAGTTGTGATCATGTTATGACCAAGTATTGAATTATTGTTTAGCATCCCCTGTCATTCTAGTACCCCCATCACCCCTCCCTGCCAGAGAAGAGTTGTACAGTCTAAAAGGTATGTGGGAGAAAGGATATTTTTTAGTCTATTAGTCCTGCACTTGGGATGAAGCAGTCTCGCACTGAACAAGCTCTTCTGGCTACTGATCATGTAGAGGTTGACTGGCATCATCCATGATGCTCAGTAGTTTTTCCACAGTCCTCTTCTCTGCCACCGTCACCAGTGAGTCCAGTTTTATTCCGATCGCCTGATCAGTTTCTACAGCCTGGAGCTGTCCTTCTTAGATGTACTGCCCCCCCAAGCACACTACAACGTTTTACAGAACACTGGCAACCACAGACTGGTGCTACATCCACAAGAGTTTTTTTTACAGATGAAGGAGCGCAGCCTCCTGAGGAAGTACAGCCTGCTCTGTCCTTTCCTGTACAAGTGGTCTGTTGACAGTCCAGTCCAGCTTATTGTCCACCCACACCCCGAGGTACTTGAATGAGTCCAAAGTCTGTACCTCAACTCCCTCGATCACAATAGGTTGTGATTCCCAAAGTCAATGACCAGCTCCTTGGTCATTGACGGATTGAGCTGGCACCAGACAGCAAAGTCTCTCAGCATGCTCCGAAACTCCTCCTCTCTGCCATACCGTGGCCTATCGGTGAGGTAATTTGAAATCCAGGCCACCAGGCAGGGGTCCGCTCGCATTCTATCCAGCTTGTCCTGGAGAAGGTGGGGCTGGATCGTATTAAAGGCACAGTACCAGACAAACTGATCATCTCCGTCCTATCTTTGGCTGTATCACTCTTGGCCATTTTCCATTAATTACAGAGCTTCACTTTTACTCTGGTTCTGACTTTTGTTGTTGTTGTCGAAGCTTTACCCAAAACCAAATCCCAGAATGCTAGGTGGTTAAAAAGTCACTTGTGCCTTTTGGAGACCTTGACTTAGTTAATTAATTTATTTTACTCTCTTATCACTAATAGGCGACCTGCAACCAGTTTGGTGGGAATTTGGCATCCATCCACAACCAAATGGAAGTATCAGTCATTAATGGGCTCACCTTCATTCGAGATATTTCTGAACCGTGGATTGGACTCCGGAATGAGGTGAAACAAAGTTGTCTTGTTCTCATAAGTATTTCGTATAGAACATGAAATATCCATCTTGTCACCCCCACAAAAAGGAAGGATGTGAGAGAATTGAGTGTTGCTACAAAGCATATCTACTTTATAAACACAGACGTATTCTCATTCAATGAGTTTTCTTTATTTTATTACTTTTTTACATCGGATATTGCGACTGAAGGCATCGAAACTACAAACGAACATATGCGGAGTTATGTACAAACCCCGTTTCCATATGAGTTGGGAAATTGCGTTAGATGTAAATATAAACTGAATACAATGATTTGCAGATAATTTTCAACCCGTATTCAGTTGAATATGCTACAAAGACAACATATTTGATGTTCAAACTCAAACATTTTTTTGTTGTCGCAAATAATCATTAACTTTAGAATTTGATGCCAGCAAGACGTGACAAAGAAGTTGGGAAAGGTGGCAATAAATTTGAGGGAAAAGTTGAGGAATGCTCATCAAACACTTATTTGGAACATCCCACAGGTGTGCAGGCTAATTGGGAACAGGTGGGTACCATGATTGGCTATAAAAGCAGCTTCCATGAAATGCTAACTAATTCACAATCAAGGATGGGGCGAGGGTCACCACTTTGTAAGCAAATTGTCGAACAGTTTTAGAACAACATTTCTCAACGAGCTATTGCAAGGAATTTTGGGATTTTACTATCTACGGTCCGTAAAATCATCAAAAAGTTACGAGAATCTGGAGAAATCACGATGATATTTCGGACTTTTGATCCCTCAGGCGGTACTGCATCAAAAATCCGACATCAGTGTGTAAAGGATATCACCACATGGGCTAAGGGACACTTCATAAAACCACTGTCAGTAACTACAGTCGGTCGCTGCAAGTTAAAACTCTACTATGCAAGGCCAAACCCATTTATCAATAATATCCTGAAACGTCGCCGGCCTGGCTTGGCCCGAGCTCACCTAAGATGGACTGATGCGAAGTGGAAAGGTGTTCTGTGGTCTAACGAGGCCACATTTCAAATTATATACGGAAACAGAGGACAAAGAGGAAAATAACTATTCGGATTGTTATAGGTGCAAAGTTAAAAAGCCAGCATCTGTGATGGTATGGGGGTGCATTAGTGCCCAAGGCATGGGTAACTTACACATCTGTGAAGGCACCATTAATACTGAACGGGCCATACAGGTTTTGGAACAACATATGTTGTCATCCAAGCAACGTTATCATGGACGCCCCTGCTTATTTCAGCAAGACAAGTGTTACAACAGCGTGGCTTCGTAAAAAAAATAATGCGGGTACTTTCCTGGCCCGCCTGCAGTCCAGAGCTGTCTCCCATGGAAAATGTGTGGCGCATCATGAAGCGTAAAATACGACAGCCGAGACCCCGGACTGTTGAAGGACTGAAGCTCTACATAAAACAAGAATGGGAAAGAATTCCACTTTCAAAGCTTCAACAATTAGTTTCCTCAGTTCCCAAACGTTTATTGAGTGTTGTTAAAAGAAAAGGTGATGTAACACAGTGGTGAACATGCCCTTTCCCAACTACTTTGGCACGTGTTGCAGCCATGAAATTCTAAGTTAATTATTATTTGCAAAAAAAATAAAGTTTATGAGTTTGAACATCAAATATTTTGTCTTTGTAGCATATTCAACTGAATATGGGTTGAAAAGGATTTGCAAATCATTGTATTCCGTTTATATTTACATCTAACACAATTTCCCAACTCATATGGAAACGGGGTTTGTACTTAACAAAAAAAGGTGAAATAACTGAAAACATGTTTTATATTCTAGTTTCTTTAAAATAGCCACCCTTTGCTCTGCTTACAGTTTTGCACACTCTTGGCATTCTCTCGACTGGCTTCAAGCGGTAGTCACAATAGGACTCGGAACACAAATGCAGGATTTGTGTTCCCACAAGGAAAAGGGTCCAAAAAGGGAGAAACTAAAACAGTCTATCAAAACAGAGCTTACCAACAAAATCTAAAAAAAAAAACTCAAAACACTCCGGCTGAGGAAGGAAAAAAGGTGCTAAGAAAACAACATGCAAAATATGACAAAAAGCACCTCAACGGAGGCAATGCTAAGAAGCTAATCTTACCTGACAAAAGGTTTGCAAACTCTTTGATTTTCACCATGCCCTCAAGTCACGCCCCTGTCCTCAGCCCTCACACCTGATTTCAATGATCACGGTTATTATTTAAGCCACAGTTACCAGGTAGTCAGTCTGGCAACTTCTACCTTCATGCCTTGCCACACTGTTTATTATTCTGTCCATGCCACGTAAGTTTTTGGTTTGTTATTCATGCCACGGTGCAAGTGTTTTTGTTTCACGTTTATAGCTTACAGCCTTTGTTCTAGTCATTTGTTTTTGTAGCCAAGTATTTGTTCTCCGCCATTGTGTGCGCCCTTTGTTTGCCTTTTTGTAGTTTGTTTGTGTTAGTGTTAATAAATCAAGATGTACCTACATTCACGTCAGGCTCGTCCTAAATATCCGCCGCGTCGAAGAAACAACCAAAGTCCAAGTCCATGCCTGACAGGAACGCAGGAGGTCTGCACAAAAAAGATACGAAACACTCCGGCACAGGAAACAACATGCAAAATATGACAAAAAGCACCTCAACGGAGGCAATGCTGAGAAGCTAATCCAACCTGACAAAAGGTTTGCAAACTCTTTGATTTTCACCATGCCCTCAAGTCACGCCCCTGTCCTCAGCCCTCACACCTGATTTCAATGATCACGGTTATTATTTAAGCCACAGTTACCAGGTAGTCAGTCTGGCAACTTCTACCTTCATGCCTTGCCACACTGTTTATTATTCTGTCCATGCCACGTAAGTTTTTGGTTTGTTATTCATGCCACGGTGCAAGTGTTTTTGTTTCACGTTTATAGCTTACAGCCTTTGTTCTAGTCATTTGTTTTTGTAGCCAAGTATTTGTTCTCCGCCATTGTGTGCGCCCTTTGTTTGCCTTTTTGTAGTTTGTTTGTGTTAGTGTTAATAAATCAAGATGTACCTACATTCACGTCAGGCTCGTCCTAAATATCCGCCGCGTCGAAGAAACAACCAAAGTCCAAGTCCATGCCTGACAGGAACGCAGGAGGTCTGCACAAAAAAGATACGAAACACTCCGGCACAGGAAACAACATGCAAAATATGACAAAAAGCACCTCAACGGAGGCAATGCTGAGAAGCTAATCCAACCTGACAAAAGGTTTGCAAACTCTTTGATTTTCACCATGCCCTCAAGTCACGCCCCTGTCCTCAGCCCTCATATCTGATTTCAATGATCACAGTTATTATTTAAGCCACAGTTACCAGGTAGTCAGTCTGGCAACTTCTACCTTCATGCCTTGCCACACTGTTTATTATTCTGTCCATGCCACGTAAGTTTTTGGTTTGTTATTCATGCCACGGTGCAAGTGTTTTTGTTTCACGTTTATAGCTTACAGCCTTTGTTCTAGTCATTTGTTTTTGTAGCCAAGTATTTGTTCTCCGCCATTGTGTGCGCCCTTTGTTTGCCTTTTTGTAGTTTGTTTGTGTTAGTGTTAATAAATCAAGATGCACTTACATTCACGTCTGACTGGTACTAAATATCCTCCGCATCGAAGAAACAACCAAAGTCCAAGTCCATGTCTGACAGGAACGCAGGACAGAAGGAGGACGAGACTTTTGTAAACCTGAGGGAGGGTGACACAGGTGGACACGATCAGGCAATCAGGAAAGACGTCAGACCAGTGGAACAGGAGGAAGGGCAAGTGATCTGAAACGAGAGGGGGAGTCTGCATTTCAAAATAAAACAGGAAATGAAAAATCAGGAAACCCCGGACGAGACTTCACCCAGGTGTGACAGTCACCTCAAATGGTTTTCACTTCACAGGTGTCATAGTTTCGATGCCTTCAGTGACAATCTACAGCAACCTTTTTGAAACCAAGAGCTACTTCTTGGGTACTGATTAATGCGAAGGGCTACCAGTTTGATACACACTTAAATAAATTGCCAGAAATAGCCAATTTTCTCTATTTACCTTTAATACATGAATCTATATATATATATAAAAAATGGGTATTTCTGTCTGTCATTCCGTCGTACATTTTTTTTCCTTTTACCGAAAGTTTTTTGTAGAGAATAAATGATGAAAAAAACACTTAATTGAACGGTTTAAAAGAGGAGAAAACTGGAAAAAATGAAAATTAAATTTTGAAACATAGTTTATCTTCAATTTCGAAATTGGCGGAGACAAGGCCAGGGTCCAAGGGCAAGGAGACTAAGACAATCGGAGGGGCCCATTTTTGCTGCAGCCTTCCTCCGTCTTCGTGACCGTTGTGGATCTTCCATGCGACCATTGACCGTCGAGGTCTTTTCCGACCAAGGAGACGCGTGGCAAGGGAAACCCAGGACGACCGGGACCACCTCACAGCCAGAGGAAGCTTCATAATTCAACCAAAAAAAGAAGAGAAAAACTAGCTAGTTCGAATCTTTTTGAAAAAATTAAAAAAAGAATTTATGGAACATCATTAGTAATTTTCCCTGATTAAGATTAATTTTATAATTTTGATGACCTGTTTTAAATAGGTTAAAACCCAATCTGCACTTTGTTAGAATATATAACAAATTGGACCAAGCTATATTTCTAACAAAGACAAATCATTATTTCTTCTAGATTTTTCCAGAACAGAAATTTTAAAAGCAATTCAAAAGACTTTAAAATAAGACTTAAATTTGATTCTAAAGATTTTCTACATTTTCCAGAATAATGTTTTTGAATTTTAATCATACGCATGAAAAAATATTTCACAAATATTCTTCGTCGAAAAAACAGAAGCTAAAATGAAGGATTTAATTAAAATGTATTTATTATTCTTTACCATAAAAAAGATAAATGTGCATGAACATTGATCAGGAAAGACGAGGCAGGAATTTAAAAGGTAAAAAGGTACATGTGTTTAAAAATCCTAAAATCATTTTTAAGGTTGTATTTTTTCTCTAAAATTGTCTTTCTGAAAGTTTTAAGAAGCAAAGAAAAAAAAAATACATTTATTTAAACAAGTGAAGACCAAGTCTTTCAAATATTTTCTCGGATTTTCAAATTCCATTTGAGTTTTGTCTCTCTTAGAATTAAAAATGTCGAACAAAGCGAGACCAGATTGCTAGTAAATAAATACAATTGAAAAAAATAGAGGCAGCTCACTGGTAAGTGCTGCTATTTGAACTATTTTTAGAACAGGCCAGCGGGCGACTTATCTGGTCCTTACGGGCGACCTGGTGCCCGCTGGCACCGTGTTGGTGACCCCTGCTCTAAAGTATAATGTAAATAGTCACGGAAATAAAGAAAACACATTGAAATGAGAAAGTGTGTCCAAACTTTACTATTTATTTCAAAACAAGTACTTCAAGGACAGAGCTTTGGGTGCAGCGTCTCATTTTTCCAGGGGGGTCCTCACAAGTACAGAAAAACATACATCACTATAACACGCAACACACAAAAACACACTGCTCGTCTAAGTCCACAGCCAAACCCCACCAGCTGACATACATAATCTGTCAGGCTTGCCACTGACAGTTTGTTTGTGTTTTAGTTTTTCCTCTGTGTGTTTAGTATTTCCTGTCCTCAGTTCCTGTCGGCCCTCTTATTTTGGTTCAGCTTCCTGTTTGTCTCCCTGAGTGCTTTGTTTCCCCTCAGCTGCGGCTGATTGGCACCGGGCCACACCTGGTGTCAATCAGCCCGCTCCTTTCTGTACCTGCTTTGTTCCCCCAGTCAGTGCTGGATTATTGATTCGTCGACGTCACTTCTTGTCGCTCTTGTGATGTGTCATCGCTCCTGTGGTGTCGTACCTTGTCTTGTCTATGCAGCGTTGCGGTAAGCTATGTTTGATTGTGGTTTTTAGCCTACTGCCTTTTGTTCCCTGCTTCCAAGTTTGTTTTTATATTACACGTACCACTTCTGTTTCCTGCTCGATTCTTGCTAGCTTCCATGCGGTGAGGGACGTCTTATTTGGGGTTTTTCTGTCTTGTGGTTTTAATTTGAAAAGTAACTCTCCGCTCGTTTCAGGTCACTTGCCCTTCCTTCTGTGTCGTCAGTCTGACGTCATCCCTGTTTTCTGATTGTTTCCCTATTACCTTCATGTGTTTTATAAGCTCACTCCTCCCTTTGTTCTGTGCCAGATTGTCTCGTTTATTCGTGCTCTCTAGCGTCCGTGTCTTTGTCCATGCCTTGCCTTGTCTTCTGCCTATGTCCCTTGATCCTGAACCCCTTTATGAATATTTTGAGTTTTCCTTTCTTCCTCCTCAGCAGAGCGATTTTGGTTATTTAGTTATTCAGCCGCAGTGGTAAGTTTCAGTTAAAATTTTTTCTCTCATTCCTCAACTTTTTGAGTGACTATTTTTGTTAAAAACTTTATTAGATTAGGTAGTGTAGAACATTTCATAGATGTTATTTTGGTCCTCCTGTTGGAGTGTTTTTTGTTAAATACTGTTTATAGCATTTACGGCGTCAATTATAGTTCTTCTTTACTTTTCGGTTGTTCCTTCTTTTTCTGGAACCTTTTCGCCGAATAGTTTTTTTTTTTTTCGTTGTGATAATGTTATTTCTTGACTTTGGAGGTAAAAGGAAGTTGTCAAAATAAAAGCCTGACTCTGCATCTGAGTCCAATCCTTTTATCAAAGCGTGAGACATGCAACGTTCCCTTTTGTTTTCTAGCTCCCATGCTAGCTCCCTTAGTTTGTTATCCGCCTCGTGCGCGCTTTGTGTTAGTACCCTTTTGTTAGATCTTGTTCTATTATTTAAATTAAATGATATTTTCTTATTCAATGCCTGCCTCCTTCTCTGCATCTTGGGGTTCGTCAGCAACAAACTCTGACATATTCCATAGTAACAAAACACAACAACGACAGCGCTTTAGATGCAGCATCTCATTTTTCCGGGGGTCCTCACAAGTACAGAAAAACATACATCACTATAATACGCAACACACAAAAACACACTGCTCGTCTAAGTCCACAGCACTCCACATGCCAAACCCCACCAGCTGACTTACATAATCCATAGTAACAAAACACAACAACATCAAAAGCAACAAAACAACACTCCCCTTCTCCCTTAGGGACTGGAAGCTTACAATCTTGACAGTAAACATTTTAATAATGATGTGTTTAGTTCTTGCAATGTCATGAACAGGTGGATTTGGATTTGTCTTGGACTGACCAATCAGAAGTTGACTTTTTTTTGAGGCCGTCCGACAATGATGGAGAATGTGGAACACAGAATGTTGACGACGGTATGAGTTATATTTCTTTATCTTGTTTAGGGCTGGGCAGTTTTGACGATATACAATATAAATGACATTTAAAGATGCGCTATGGACTGGACTCTCACACTAACATGTTAGTGGGAGTCCAGTCCATAGTGGATCTAACATAATAGTGGGAGTCCAGTCTCACACTATTATGTTAGATCCACTTTGGACTAGACTCCCACTATTATGTTAGATCCACTATGGACTGGACTCTCATTAATATGTTAGAACCACTATGGACTGGACTCTCACTATTATGTTAGTGAGACCGGACTTTCCCACTATTATGTTGGATCCACTATGGACTGGACTCTCTCTATTATGTTAAATCGACTATGGACTGGACTCTCACACTATTATGTTTGATCCACTATGGACTGGACTCTCACTATTATGTTAGATCCACTATGGACTGGATTCTCACTAATATGTTAGAACCACTATGGACTGGACTTTCACTATTATGTTAGATCCACTATGGACTCGACTCTCACTATTATGTTAGATCCACTATGGACTGGACTCTCACTATTATGTTAGATCTACTATGGACTGGACTCTCTCACTATTATGTTAGATCCACTATGGACTGGACTCTCACTATTATGCTAGATCTACTATGGACTGGACTCTCTCACTATTATGTTAGATCCACTATGGCCTGGACTTTCTTACTATTATGTTAGATCCACTATGGCCTGGACTTTCTTACTATTATGTTAGATCCACTATGGACTGGACTCCCACTATTATGTTAGATCCACTATGGACTGGACTCTCACTGTTATGTTAGATCCACTATGGACTGGACTCTCACTATTATGTTAGATCCACTATGGACTGGACTCTCACTATTATGTTAGATCCACTATGGACTGGACTCTCACTAATATGTTAGAACCACTATGGACTGGTCTCTCACTATTATGTTAGTGAGACCGTACTTTCCCACTATTATGTTAGATCCGCTATGGACTGGACTCTCACTATTATGTTAGATCCACCATGGACTGGACTTTCTTACTATTATGTCAGATCCACTATGGATTGGACTCTCACTATTATGTTAGATCCACTATGGACTGGACTCCCACAGTTTTATGTTAGATTCACTATGGACTGGACTCTCACTATTATGTTAGATCCACTATGGACTGGACTCTCACACTATTATGTTAGATCCACTATGGACTGGACTCTCACAGTTTTATGTTAGATCCACTATGGACTGGACTCTCACTATTATGTTAGATCCACTATGGACTGGACTCTCACTATTATGTTAGATCCACTATGGACTGGACTCTCACTATTATGTTAGATCCAGTCCATAGTAGATCCAACATAATAGTGAGAGTGTAGTCCATAGTGGATCTTGCTTTTATTTAGAATACAACAGGAACCATTTTATTTGTACATTGAACATCAAGACCTTAAAATGAAGTTTTTACTTTTTTGTGTTTTTCAGGGGAAACCTTTTGGAAATTCTCTCCTTGCGATACGGAAAGACCATTTGTTTGTGCCAGAGACGTGTACCAGTGTGTGTCCATCTGCATGCAGGAGGTGGGGCCTTTGACCTTCCCGCAAGAATTACAATCTACAAATCCCCTGATATAAGAACAACAAACAAAAAATGAATAAATTAATCATTCATTTTAATGATTTCGTATCCATTTATTTTGTGTGTTGCTGCATGGAAGACTGATGCAGAGTCTGCAAGCTGGCTGTGAAAATCATCTTTTTAAAAAACATATTTATTGACGAATGATGACGAAGTGGCCAGGGAGAGGAAAGTGTGGGCTTCCCTGCTTAGGCTGCTGCCCCCGCGACCCGACCTGGGATAAGCAGAAGAAGATGCAGTCCATAGTTGATCTAACATTATAGTGAGAGTCCAGTCCATAGTGGATCCAACATTATATTGAGAGTCCAGTCCATAGTGGATCTAACATAATAGAGAGAGTCCAGTCCATAGTGGATCTAACATAATAGTGAGAGTCCAGTCCATAGTGGATCTAACATAATAGTGAGAGTCCAGTCTATAGTGGATCTAACATAATAGAGAGAGTCCAGTCCATAGTGGATCTAACATAATAGTGAGAGTCCAGTCCATAGTGGATCTAACATAATAGAGAGAGTCCAGTCCATAGTGGATCTAACATAATAGAGAGAGTCCAGTCCATAGTGGATCTAACATAATAGTGAGAGTCCAGTCCATAGTGGATCTAACATAATAGAGAGAGTCCAGTCTATAGTGGATCTAACATAATAGAGAGAGTCCAGTCCATAGTGGATCTAACATAATAGTGAGAGTCCAATCCATAGTGGATCTAACATAATAGAGAGAGTCCAGTCCATAGTGGATCCAACATAATAGAGAGAGTGCAGTACATAGTGGATCTAACATAATAGTGAGAGTCCAATCCATAGTGGATCTAACATAATAGAGAGAGTCCAGTCCATAGTGGATCCAACATAATAGAGAGAGTCCAGTCCATAGTGGATCTAACATAATAGTGTGAGAGTCCAGTCCATAGTGGATCTAACATAATAGTGTGAGAGTCCAGTCCATAGTGGATCTAACATATCAGTTATAGTCAAGTCCATAGTGGATTCGACATAATATTGTGAGAGTCCAGTCCATAGTGGATCTAACATAATAGTGAGAGTCAAGTCCATAGTGGATCTGACATAATAGTGTGAGAGTCCAGTCCATAGTGGATCTAACATAATAGTGTGAGAGTCCAGTCCATAGTGGATCTAACATAATAGTGTGAGAGTCCAGTCCATAGTGGATCTAACATATCAGTTATAGTCAAGTCCATAGTGGATTCGACATAATAGTGTGAGAGTCCAGTCCATAGTGGATCTAACATAATAGTTAGAGTCAAGTCCATAGTGGATCTGACATAATAGTGTGAGAGTCCAGTCCATAGTGGATCTAACATAATAGTGTGAGAGTCCAGTCCATAGTGGATCTAACATAATAGTGTGAGAGTCCTGTCCAGTCAAGAGGTTTGGTCAACAAACTCACCCAGAAGTTTGTGGATGGTTATTGTTGACAGAACCTGCTTATTTTGGTAACATTGGAAGTTATTAGTAAAAATGGAGGCTTCTCAGAGGGCGAGACATAACTCCTGGAAATGACTGGCTTAGAATGGCCGAAGGTATAGATGTGAGTCCTTGGCAGAAGACAAGGCCAGGGTCCAAGGGCATGGAGACTAAGACAATTGGAGGGGCCCACTTTTGCTGCAGCCTTCCACCGCATTCGTGACCGTCTTTTTCGACCAGGGAGACGCGCGGCAAGGGAAACCCAGGACGACCGGGTCCTCCTCACAGCCAGAGGAGGCTGCCAGACCTCCGGACTGTCGGAGGACCGCCTACGGTGCGCTTACCGGCACTTGCTTTTCTCCTCAGGGTGTGCTCCCTTAGACTTTTGTCTTCTCAAACCAAACCACAAGGCAGATGCCTCAACCCCCATGCGTGTTGTTACACAGATGCACCACCAGAGGGCAGCACACCACCACGTATTGTAAGGGAAACCACACTGCATTTTTGCTCTCATGTTATTTAACGACAGTAATAGTTTAAAAAAATATATTTTTTAAAGGCCAACGCTGATGTACAAATCACATTTATTCCAAACTAACATTAACTTGATCAACGGTGGCAGTTTTATGATAAAAAAAATAAAACAAAAAGTGCATTTATGCGAAACTTGCAAACATAATGAGGATATTAATGTTAATACCTCATCAAGACATAAAAATGGGGTCCCGCAGTACTTTTTTGGGGTCCCAATTTTTTTTTTAAACCAATGATAAATGTTATATCTCACATTCTATATTGGGTTTGGGAAAAAGGTTATTTAAAAATATAATACAAAAAAATGTAAAATGTTTATGCATATGTAAATGTGTTTAGTTATAATTCATTCACTTTCTTTTTCTCTTTATTTTTCAAGTTTAGGAAAAATGTCATAGAAATTACTTAAGTCATTTAAAAAAATGATATAAAAATAAATACAATGTTTATGCATATGTAAATGTAGTCAGTTATAAACATTCGTTCTCTTTTTTCTTTTTTCAAGTTTTGTAAAAAGGTTTTCATAAATGCTACTTAAGTCATTTAAAAAAATAATGTTGGCCCTGCGATGAGGTGGCGACTTGTCCAGGGTGTATCCCGCCTTCCGCCCGATTGTAGCTGAGATAGGCGCCGGCACCCCACGCGACCCCAAAAGGGAATAAGCGGTAGAAAATGGATCGATGGATGAAAAATAAATAATATGTTTATGCATATGTAAATGTAGTCAGTAAAAAACATTCATTCGCTTTCTTTAATTTTTTTTATTTTTTAAACGTTTTTTTCAAGTTTTGGAAATATGTTGTCATAAATGTTACTAAAATCATTTAAAACAATAATAAAAAATAAATAACATTTTTATGCATATGTAAATGTATTCAGTTATAAACATTCGTTCTCTTTTTTCTTTTTTCAAGTTTTGTAAAAAGGTTGTCATAAATGCTACTTAAGTCATTTAAAAAAATAACGAAAAATAAATAAAATGTTTATGCATATGTTAATGTAGTCAGTAAAAAACATTAATTCGCTTTCTTTTTTTTTTTTTTTTTCAAATGTTTTTTTCAATTTTTGGAAATAGGTTGTCATACACGTTACTGAAGTAATTTAAAACAATAATAAAAAATAAATAAAATTTTTATGCATATGTAAATGTATTCAATAAATAAAAATTCATTCACTTTTTTTTTTCTTTTAATTATTTTTTCAAGTTTTGGAAAAAGGTTGTAATAAACGTTAATAAAGTCATTTAAAACAATAATTAAAAAAAATAAAATGTTTATGCATATGTTAATGTAGTCAGTAAAAAAACATTTATTCGCTGTCTTTTTTTTTATTTCTTTAAATGTTTTTTTCAAGTTTTGGAAATAGGTTGTCATAAACGTTACTAAAGTCATTTAAAACAATAATAAAAAATAAATAACATTTTTAAAGTTAATGAATATTTGCAAACAAAATTTTTTTTACCAGTTTGAACATGAAATATGTTGTCTTTGTAGCATATTCAACTGAATATGGCTTGAAAAGGATTTGCAAATCATTGTATTCTGTTTGTGTTTGCATCTAACCCCATTTCCCAACTCAAATGGAAACGGGGTTTGTACTACATTCAAAAATGTACCCTGGTCTTGACATCATTACAGTCCCATACAAATAGCCGCCATATTTATTTTCAAGACAAACAGTGACAGAATACATTATCTCTTCAACGTTTTACAGACCAGGGACCCCCAAACTGATCCAGAGAAGGAGGATGCACCCTCTACTAAAATTGTGATGCTGTTTTAAATTAAACTGGTTCTAAAGACACCTTGTTATTGTGCAAGACTGTACTCTAAGATATTGAGATAGTACAATATAGAGCTGCTAATAGCCAGAGCACTAATCGCTATTTGACAACTAGTATGCTAAGTGCTAGCTGGCAACTGCAGCGCTAATTGTTAGCTGACAACTAGCATCGGTGGTTATCTTAAATGTTAAGTGAATACCACAATATAAGTATTCATGTTACTATAGTGAGCCAAGGGGCCATGCCAAGGTTATTTTTTAACTACACTACAATCTACTAGATCCATTGTATTGTGTATTTAAAGACACTTTCGGTAAATTTGTGGAAGATAATATGAAAAAAGATACAAACCAAAAGGCTAGTCATACCAAAGACTATAAAAATGGACCCATTACCTCCCTGCTTGGCACTCAGCATCAAAGGTAGGAAGTAAGGGTTAAATCACCAAAAATTATTCCCGGGCGCTGCCGCCGCTGCTGCCCACTGCTCCCCTCACCTCCCAGGGGGTCAAATGCAGAGAATAATTTCGCCACACCTCGTGTGTTTGTGAAAATCATTGGTACTTTAACTTTAATGAACCAAACATTTCACCTTCAGTACCTCTGTTGAAGACCTTTGCATTAAATCGTTACAATAAGTCCTCATTAGGGACGGCGTGGCGCAACCCGAGGGTCACTGGTTCAATCCCACCTAGAACCAACCTCGTCATGTCCGTTGTGTCCTGAGCAAGACACTTCACCCTTGCTCCTGATGGGTGCTGGTTGGCGCCTTGCATGGCAGCTCCCTCCATCAGTGTGTGAATGTGTGTGTGAATGTGGAAGTAGTGTCAAAGCGCTTTGAGTACCTTGAAGGTAGAAAAGCGCTATACAAGTACAACCCATTTATTTATTTATTTATTATTTTATGCATATGTAAATGTATTCAGTAAATAAAAATTCATTCACTTTTTTCTTTTAATTATTTTTTCAAGTTTTGGAAAAAGGTTGTAATAAACGTTAATAAAGTCATTTAAAACAATAATTAAAAAAAATAAAATGTTTATGCATATGTTAATGTAGTCAGTAAAAAAACATTTATTCGCTGTCTTTTTTTTTTTTTTTTTAAATGTTTTTTTCAAGTTTTGGAAATAGGTTGTCATAAACGTTACTAAAGTCATTTAAAACAATAATAAAACATAAATAACATTTTTATCCATATGTAAATGTATTCAGTAAATAAAAATTCATTCACTTTTTTCTTTTTTTTTCTTTTAATAATTTTTTTCAAGTTTTGGAAAAAGGTTGTAATAAACGTTAACAAAGTCATTTAAAAGAATAATGAAAAATAAATAAAATGTTTATGCACATGTAAATGTAGTCAGTAAAAAACATTCATTCGCTTTCTTTTTTTTTTTTTTTCAAATGTTTTTTTCAAGTTTTGGAAATAGGTTGTCATAAACGTTACTAAAGTCATTTGAAACAATAATAAAACATAAATAACATTTTTATGCATATGTAAATGTATTCAGTAAATAAAATTTATTCACTTTTTTCTTTTTTTTTTCTTTTAATTATTTTTTCAAGTTTTGGAAAAAGGTTGTAATAAACGTTAATAAAGTAATTTAAAACAATAATAAAAAATAAATAAAATGTTTATGCATATGTAAATGTAGTCAGTAAAAAACATTGATTCGCTTTCTTTTTTTTTTTTAAATGTTTTTTTCAAGTTTTGGAAATAGGTTGTCATAAACGTTACTAAAGTCATTTAAAACAATAATAAAAAATAAAAACATTTTTTATGCATACGTAAATGTATTCAGTAAATAAAAATTCATTCACTTTTTTCTTTTTTTTTCTTTTAATTATTTTTTCAAGTTTTGGAAAAAGGTTGTAATAAACGTTAATAAAGTCATTTAAAACAATAATAAAAAATAAATACAATGTTTATGCACATGTAAATGTATTTAATTATAAACATTCATTCACGTTCTTCCTTTTTTCTTTCTTTTAAAATATGTTTTAGAAAAAGGTTGTGGTTAGACATTACTTAAGTCATTTAAAAATAAAAAAATAAAAAAATAAAATGTTTATTCATATTTAAATGTGTTCAGTTATAATTCATTAACTTTCTTCTTTTTTTTCCTTTTTTTTCAAGTTTTGGAAAAAGGTTGTCATAAACGTTAATTAAGTCATTTAAAAAAATAATAAAAAAATTAAATAAAATGTTTATGCATATGTAAATGTAGTCAGTTATAAACATTCGTTCTCTTTTTTCTTTTTTATGTATTTTTTTTTTCTCCAAGTTTTGGAAAGAGGTTGTCATAAACGTTACTTAAGTCATTTAAAAAAAATAAAAAAAATGTTTATGCATATGTAAATATATTCAGTTATAAGTCATTCGCTTTCTTCTTTTTTTTCTTCTTTTTTTTCAAGTTTTGGAAAAAGGTTGTCATAAACGTTAATTAAGTCATTAAAAAAAATAATAAAAAATAAATAAATGTTTATGCATATGTAAATGTAGTCAGTAAAAAACATTCATTCACTTTCTTTTTTTTTAAGTTTTGGAAAAGGGTTGTCATAAACGTTACTATAGTCATTTAAAACAATAATAAAAAATAAATACAATTGTTATGCATATATAAATGTATTCAGTAAAAAACATTCATTCACCTTTTTTTTCTTCTTTTTATTTAAGTCATATAAGTCATTAAAAAAATAAAAAATAAATTAAATGTTTATGCATATGTAAATGTATTTAGTTATAAACATTCATTCACTTTCTTCCTTTTTTTCTTTTTTTTTTAAATAAGTTTTGGAAAAAGTTTTCGTAAACATTACTTAAGTCATTTTTAAAAATAACACAAAAGAAATAAAATGTTTATGCATATTTAAATGTATTCAGTTATAATTCATTCACTTTCTTCTTTTTTCTTCTTCTTTTTTTTCTCCCAGTTTTGGAAAAAAGTTGTCATAAACGTTACTTAAGTGTTTTTTTAAAAAATAATAAAAAATAAATACAATGTTTATGCATATGTAAATTTATTCAGTAAAAAAATATAAATTCACTTTCTTTTTTTATTTCTTTATTTTTATTTTTTTTTTTAAGTTTTTCAAAAAGGTTGTCATAAATGTTACTAAAGTCATTTAAAAAATAATAAAAAATAAATAAAATGTTTATGCATATCTAAATGTATTCAGTTTTAAACATTCATTCACTTTCTTCTTTCCTTCACAGATTTAAATTTTACCGCTGCCGGTATTTGTTTTTTCTATATGTGTATTTAATAAGTTGTAGGTATATTTATTTCAGTATAAAAGTGTAAAAAAGTGTTTTGCTTGGTTCATGAAGTGATGGTCATGGTGTGCCAGGGCATGCATGCATTATTTATTTAACGCTTAAGTCTCTAGAGTCAACTTCAGATTCTAAGTTTGTTTTGTTATTTTCCGAAGAAAAATGTGTTTTTGGGTTTTTTTTTTATGGCAAACACACAAAATATGCAAAATCTTCCACAAAAAAAAATATTTTTCAAAGTGGAATATTAGATGTGAAGTAATCGGAGCCTTGGATAGATCAATAATTCATAAAAAAAAACGTTGATTTTGATTCAATATTATGTTTTGAGCAATGACATTTTTAAAGGGGAAAAAAAACAGTTTTGTTTTATTATAACTTTTTCTAGATTACATTTCTCCTGTAAGCTTTTTTTATTTTAACTTTTTGTCATGTTTTTGTTTATTTTAACTCTAAAGGCCTAGTGGCCACATGCGTGGACAGCACCTTTTAGCTCTTATTTCCAAAAGTGTGTACACTACCGAATTGGGGTCTTATGGCCACTTATGTGGACACTTATACTGCCATCTGGTGGTGTCAGAAGAGTACAACATACAATGGAATTTGGGAAAAAAAGGTGTAAAAATAAGAATAAGCATGAAGTACACGTTAGTGTACTTGTGGACTAAGTACATCATATCAAAAGATGATTCTTATTTTTAATTCTAATTAGGGTCCAATTAGCCCAAGTAGCAAAAAGAAAGAAAGAAATGTAAACAAACAGCTGGGGCCTTAAGAGGTTAAGTCATTAAAAAAAAAAATACAAAAAAAAATGTATGCATATGTAAATGTGTTGAGTTATAAACACACAAAATATGGAAAATCTTCCCCAAAAAATATTTTTAAAAGTGGACTATTAGATGTGAAGTAATTGGAGCCTTCGGTAGGTCAATAATTCATAAAAAAAACAAAAAAACATTGATTTTGATTCAATATTATGTTTTGAGCAATGACATTTTTAAAAGGAAAAAAAACTGTTTTGTTTTATTAGTCATTATTGCAACTTTTTCTAAATTACATTTCACCTGTAAGCTTTTTTTTTTTATTCCGCCTTTTGTTATGTTTTTTTTGTTTCAACTCTCAAGGCCTAGTGGCCACATGCGTGGACAGCACCTTTTAGCTCTTATTTCCAAAAGTGTGTACATTACCGAATTGGGGTTTTATGGCCACTTATGTGGACACTCATACTGCCATCTGGTGGTTTCGGAAGAGTACAACATACAATGGAATTTGGGGAAAAAAAAGGTGTAAAAATAAGAATAAGCATGACGTACACGTTTGTGTACTTGTGGACTAAGTACATCATATCAAAAGATGATTCTTAGTTTTTATTCTAATTAGGGTCCAATAAGGCCAAATAGCAAAGAGAAAAAAAATGTAAAAAAACAGCTGGGCCCTTAAGAGGTTAAGTTGTTTTGAAAAATAATACCAAAAAAATAATAAATAATGTTTGCATATGTAAATGTATTCACTTATAAACACACAAAATATGCAAAATCTTCCACAAAAAAATATTTTTTAAAATGGAATATTAGATGTGAAGTAATTGGAGCCTTGGATGGGTCCATAATTCCTAAAAACATTAATTTTGATTCAATATTATGTTTTGAGCAATGACATTTTTAAAAGGAAAAAAAACTGTTTTGTTTTATTAGTCATTATTGCAATTTTTTTCTAAATTACATTTCACCTGTAAGCTTATTTTTATTCCGCCTTTTGTTATGTTTTTGTTTGTTTCAACTCTAAAGGCCAAGTGGCCACATGCGTGGACAGCACCTTTTAGCTCTTATTTCCAAAAGTGTGTACACTACTGAATTGGGGTCTTATGGCCATTTATGTGGACACTTATACTGCCATCTGGTGGTTACATAAGAGTACAACATACAATGGAATTTGAGGGGGAAAAAAGGTGTAAAAATAAGAATAAGCATGACGTACACGTTTGTGTACTTGTGGACTAAGTACATCATATCAAAAGATGATTCTTAGTTTTTATTCTAATTAGGGTCCAATAAGGCCAAATAGCAAAGAGAAAAAAAATGTAAACAAACAGCTGGGGCCTTAAGAGGATAAGTTATTTTGAAAAATAATACCAAAAAATTAATAAATATTGTTTGCATATGTAAATGTATTCACTAATAAACACACAAAATATGCAAAATCTTCCACAAAAAAATATTTTTTTAAATGGAATATTAGATGTGAAGTAATTGGAGCCTTGGATGGGTCCATAATTCCTAAAAACATTAATTTTGATTCAATATTATGTTTTGAGCAATGACATTTTTAAAAGGAAAAAAAACTGTTTTGTTTTATTAGTCATTATTGCAATTTTTTTCTAAATTACATTTCACCTGTAAGCTTATTTTTATTCCGCCTTTTGTTATGTTTTTGTTTGTTTCAACTCTAAAGGCCAAGTGGCCACATGCGTGGACAGCACCTTTTAGCTCTTATTTCCAAAAGTATGTACACTACTGAATTGGGGTCTTATGGCCATTTATGTGGACACTTATACTGCCATCTGGTGGTAACATAAGAGTACAACATACAATGGAATTTGAGGGGGAAAAAAGGTGTAAAAATAAGAATAAGCATGACGTACACGTTTGTGTACTTGTGGACTAAGTACATCATATCAAAAGATGATTCTTAGTTTTTATTCTAATTAGGGTCCAATAAGGCCAAATAGCAAAGAGAAAAAAAATGTAAACAAACAGCTGGGGCCTTAAGAGGATAAGTTATTTTGAAAAATAATACCAAAAAATTAATAAATAATGTTTGCATATGTAAATGTATTCACTTATAAACACACAAAATATGCAAAATCTTCCACAAAAAAATATTTTTCAAAGTGGAATATTAGATGTGAAGTAATTGGAGCCTTTGATAGGTCATAATTCCTAAAAACATAAATTTTGATTCAATATAATGTTTTGAGCAATGACATTTTTAAAAGGAAACAAAAACTGTTTTGTTTTATTAGTCATTATTGCAACTTTCTCTAAATTACATTTCACATGTAAGCTTTTTTTTATTCCGCCTTTTGTTATGTTTTTGTTTGTTTTAACTCTAAAGGCCAAGTGGCCACATGCGTGGACAGCACATTTTAGCTCTTATTTCCAAAAGTGTGTAAAGTACCGAATTGGGGTCTTATGGCCACTTATGTGGACACTTAAACTGCCATCTGGTGGTGTCAGAATAGTACAACATACAATGGAATTTGGGGAAAAAAAAGGTGTAAAAATAAGAATAAGTATGACGTACACATTTGTGTACTTGTGGACTAAGTACATCATATCAAAAGATGATTCTTAGTTTTTATTCTAATTAGGGTCCAATAAGCCCAAATAGCAAAGAAGAAAATGTAAACAAGCAGTTGGGGCCTTAAGAGGTTAAGTTGTTTTAAAAAATGACATTAATTTTGATTCAATATTGTGTTTTGAGCAATGCCATTTTTAAAAGGAAAAAAAAAACGGTTTTGTTTTATTAGTCATTATTGCAACATTTTCTAAATTACATTTCACCTGTAAGCTTTTTTTTATTGCGCTTTTGTTATGTTTTTGTTTGTTTTAATAGTATTGGAAGGCATTAAAAAAAAATCCATCCGTCGTTATTTTTCATATTGATTGTGCACGATGGGCATTGTTTTTTTGTTTTTTGTTTTTTTTTAAAGTGCAGTTCCCCTTTAAGAAACAGACTCCGCCAATCTGAACTTCCAAGAACACATGTTTGAGCGACTAAAATATCCGAGGGTTCACGCTGAAACCTAGGAGTTGTGCTCTCTTGGAACGGCGCGGTTGTTCTTGACTGGAGACATACTTACGATGCGTTCAAGGACCGCTGGACAGAGCAGGATGTCCCGCCTGCCAGGAATAATAAATAATAGATGATATTTTTCATTTGAACTCATCCTAACATGCTGCAGTGCAAACCAACATTTAAAACAATTGAAGCTTGGACATCAAAGCGTGGGAAAACAAAGCTGCCTCTATATCGACTATATTGACTTATTCCTAACCCATAGGGTTTAATCTGATTTTAGTCCACGTTTTGCAGCTATTACAGCTTCAACTCTTCTGGGAAGGCTGTCCACAAGGTATGGACAATGTGTGTTTATAGGAATTTTCCACAATTATTACCAAAAGCGCAATGTTGTGGTTGAGAAGGCCTGGCTCTCAGACTTTGTTCTAATTCATCCCAAATGTGTTTTTATAAGGCTCAGGTCAAGACTCTGTGCAGGCCAGTCAAGTTCATCCACACCAGACTCTGTCATCAACTCGTCAACAACTCTTTTGGGAAGGCTGTCCACAAGGTTGCGGAGTGTGTTTATAGGAATTTTCCACCATTCTTCCAAAAGCGCATTGTTGAGGTCGAGAAGGCCTGGCTCTCAGTCTCTGTTCTAATTCATCCCAAAGGTGTTTCTATAAGGCTCGGGTCAAGACTCTGTGCAGGCCAGTCAAGTTCATCCACACCAGACTCTGTCATCAACTCATCAACTCATCATCAACTCATCACCTCATCAACTCATTAACTCATCATCAACTCTTTTGGGAAGGCTGTCCACAAGGTTGCGGAGGGTGTTTATAGGAATTTTCCACAATTAATACCAAAAGCCATTGGTGAGGTCGAGAAAGCCTGGCTCTCAGTCTTTGTTGTAATTCATCCCTAAGGTGTTTCTATAAGGCTCACGTCAAGACTCTGTGCAGGCCAATCAAGTCCATCCACAACAGACTCTGTCATCAACTCATCATCAACTCTTCTGGGAAGGCTGTCCACAAGGTTGCGGAGTGTGTTTATAGGGATTTTCGACCATTTTTCCAAAACCGCATTGGTGAGGTTACACACTGATGTTGGTCGAGAAGGCCTGGCTCTCAGTCTTTGTTCTAATTCATCCCAAAAGTGTTCTATCGGGTTCAGGTCAGGACTCTGTGCAGGCCAGTCAAGTTCATGCACAAAAGATTCTGTCATCAACTCATCATCAACTCTTCTGGGAAGGCTGTCCACAAGGTAGCGGAGTGTGTTTATAGGGATTCTCGACCATTTTTCCAAAACCGCATTCGTGAGGTAACACACTGATGTTGGTCGAGAAGGCCTGGCTCTCGGTCTTTGTTCTAATTCATCCCAAAAGTGTTCTATCGGGTTCAGGTCAGGACTCTGTGCAGGCCAGTCAAGTTTATGCACAAAAGATTCTGTCATCAACTCATCATCAACTCTTCTGGGAAGGCTGTCCACAAGGTTGCGGAGTGTGTTTATAGGGATTTTTGACCATTTTTCCAAAACCTCATTAGTGAGGTCACACACTGATGTTATTCGAGAAGGCCTGGCTCTCAGTCTCTGTTCTAATTCATCCCAAAGGTGTTCTATCGGGTTCAAGTCAGGACTCTGTGCAGGCCAGTCAAGTTCATCCACAAAAGATTCTGTCATCAACTCATCATCAACTCTTCTGGGAAGGCTGTCCACAAGGTTGCGGAGTGTGTTTATAGGGATTCTCGACCATTTTTCCAAAACCGCATTCGTGAGGTAACACACTGATGTTGGTCGAGAAGGCCTGGCTCTCGGTCTTTGTTCTAATTCATCCCAAAAGTGTTCTATCGGGTTCAGGTCAGGACTCTGTGCAGGCCAGTCACGTTCATCCACACCAGACTGTCTTTCATGTCTTTATGGATCTTGCTTTGTGCACTGCCGCACGGTCATGTTGGAAGAGGTAGGGGCCCGCTACAAATTTTTCCTACAAGGTTGGGAGCATGGAATTGTCCAAAATGTTTTGGATTCCTGGAGCATTCAATGTTCCTTTCACTGGAATTAAGGGGCCAAATCCATGAAAAATCACTGTCATTAACTACAGTTGGTCGCTACATCTGTAAGTGCAGGTTAAAACTCTTCTATGCAAAGCGAAAGCCATTTATCAACAACACCCAGAAACGCCGCTGGCTTCGCTGGGCCCGAACTCATCTAAGATGGGCTGATGCAAAGTGTAAAAGTGTTCTGTGGTCTGACGAGTCCACATTTCAAATAAATTTGGAACCTGGGGAGGTCGTGTCTTCCGGACCAAAGAGGAACAGAACCAATGCGGACTGTTCAAGGCGCAAAGTTCAAAAGCCAGCCTCTGTGATGGTATGGGGGTGTATTAGTGCCCAGGGCATGGGTAACTTACACATCTGTGCTAGCTTCGAGGTTTGCCTAGCCATTTGCATGCTCCTGGCTTGATCTCGGTGTGTAACATGTGTTCGCCTCCTCCTCCAGTGATAATACTACTTAAGATAATGAGAAATATACTTTATTTGCCCTATTTTAAGTTGAATATTGGGGTTACTGAGCAACACATTCTTAAGTTTGTATTCCTCTTCATGCCATTCATTTTAACATATTTTCAAATCATTGTATTCAGTTTTTATTTACCATTTGCACCACGTGCCAATTTCACTGCTTCCGGGTGTTGTTGATTTTTATCTACTTTTCAACTGTTCATTTAAAATCAACACTTCTTAAAGTTGATTAAGCGCTTATTCCTTGCCGTTGTTTATGGCCAGCTTCGTGGGTAGCTTAGCTATTTGCAGGTGTGTAACATGTTTTCGCCTTGTCCTCCAGTGATAATGCTACTTGAGATAATGAGAAATATACTTTATTTGCCCTATTTTAAGTTGAATATTGGGGTTACTGAGCAACACATTCCGAAGTTTGTATTCCTCTTTATGCCATTCATTTTAACATATTTGCAAATCATTGTATTCAGTTTTTATTTACCATTTGCACCACGTGCCAATTTCACTGCTTCCGGGTGTTGTTGATTTTTATCTACTTTTCGACTGTTCATTTAAAATCAACACTGACTAAGCGCTTATTCCTTGTTGTTTTTCAAGGCCGGCTTCTTAGGTAGCTTAGCTATTTGCAGGTGTGTAACATGTTTGTTTTCGTCCTCCAGTGATAATGCTACTTAAGATCATGAGAAATAGGCTTTATTTGCCATATTTTAAGTTGAATATTGGGGTTGACGTGCAACATATTCCCCTCAAGTTTGTATTCATGTGTAACATGTTTTCGCCTCGTCCTCCAGTGATAATACTACTTAAGATAATGAGAAATATATTTTATTTTCCCTATTTTAAGTTGAATATCGGGGTTGCCGAGCAACACATTCTCACGTTTGTATTCCTCTTCATGCCATTCCTGTGTAACATGTTTTCGCCTAGTCCTCCAGTGATAATACTACTTAAGATAATAAGAAATATACTTTATTTGCCCTATTTTAAGTTGAATATCGGGGTTGCCGAGCAACACATTCTCAAATTTGTATTCTTCTTCATGCCATTCCTGTGTAACATGTTTTCGCCTCGTCCTCCAGTGATAATACTACTTAAGATAATAAGAAATATACTTTATGTGCCCTATTTTAAGTTGAATATTGGGGTTGCCGAGCAACACATTCTCAAGTTTGTATTCTTCTTCATGCCATTCCTGTGTAACATGTTTTCGCCTCGTCCTCCAGTGATAATACTACTTAAGATAATGAGAAATATATTTTATTTGCCCTATTTTAAGTTGAATATCGGGGTTGCCGAGCAACACATTCTTTCGTTTGTATTCATCTTCATGCCATTCCTGTGTAACATGTTTTCGCCTCGTCCTCCAGTGATAATACTACTTAAGATAATAAGAAATATACTTTATTTGCCCTATTTTAAGTTGAATATCGGGGTTGCCGAGCAACACATTCTCACATTTGTATTCTTCTTCATGCCATTCCTGTGTAACATGTTTTCGCCTCGTCCTCCAGTGATAATACTACTTAAGATAATAAGAAATATACTTTATGTGCCCTATTTTAAGTTGAATATCGGGGTTGCCGAGCAACACATTCTCAAGTTTGTATTCTTCTTCATGCCATTCCTGTGTAACATGTTTTCGCCTCGTCCTCCAGTGATAATACTACTTAAGATAATAAGAAATATATTTTATTTGCCCTATTTTAAGTCGAATATTGGGGTTGCCGAGCAACACATTCTCAAGTTTGTATTCCTCTTCATGCCATTCATGTGTAACATGTTTTCGCCTCGTCCTCCAGTGATAATACTACTTAAGATAATAAGAGATATATTTTATTTGCCCTATTTTAAGTTGAATATCGGGGTTGCCGAGCAACACATTCTTTCGTTTGTATTCATCTTCATGCCATTCCTGTGTAACATGTTTTCGCCTCGTCCTCCAGTGATAATACTACTTAAGATAATAAGAAATATACTTTATGTGCCCTATTTTAAGTTGAATATCGGGGTTGCCGAGCAACACATTCTCAAGTTTGTATCCCTCTTCATGCCATTCCTGTGTAACATGTTTTCGCCTCGTCCTCCAGTGATAATACTACTTATGATAATAAGAAATATATTTTTTTGCCCTATTTTAAGTTGAATATCGGGGTTGCCGAGCAACACATTCTCAAGTTTATATTCTTCTTCATGCCATTCCTGTGCAACATGTTTTCAACTCGTCCTCCAGTGATAATACTACTTAAGATAATGAGAAATATATTTTATTTGCCCTATTTTAAGTTGAATATCGGGGTTGCCGAGAAACACATTATTTTGTTTGTATTCATCTTCATGCCATTCCTGTGTAACATGTTTTCGCCTCGTCCTCCAGTGATAATACTACTTAACATAATGAGAAATATATTTTATTTGCCCTATTTTAAGTTGAATATCGGGGTTGCCGAGCAACACATTCTGAAGTTTGAATTCTTCTTCATGCCATTCCTGTGCAACATGTTTTCGCCTCGTCCTCCAGTGATAATACTACTTAAGATAATGAGAAATATATTTTATTTGCCCTATTTTAAGTTGAATATCGGGGTTGCCGAGAAACACATTCTTTCGTTTGTATTCATCTTCATGCCATTCCTGTGTAACATGTTTTCGCCTCGTCCTCCAGTGATAATACTACTTAACATAATGAGAAATACCCCCGCGACCCCGAAAGGGAATAAGCGGTAGAAAATGGATGGATGGATGGATGGAAATACATTTTATTTGCCCTATTTTAAGTTGAATATCGGGGTTGCCGAGCAACACATTCTCAAGTTTGTATTCTTCTTCATGCCATTCCTGTGTAACATGTTTTCGCCTCGTCCTCCAGTGATAATACTACTTAAGATAATAAGAAATATACTTTATGTGCCCTATTTTAAGTTGAATATCGGGGTTGCCGAGCAACACATTCTCAAGTTTGTATCCTTCTTCATGGTATTCCTGTGCAACATGTTTTCCCCTCATCATCCAGTGATAATACTACTTAAGATCATGAGAAATAGACTTGAATCCCACTAAAAAACAACATAAAGCAGGCGCAAATGTCTCTGAAATGGAAAAAAAAAATCGGTGGTCCCTAATAAATCGTCCAAAAAGGCAGGTATCAACACACAGCGACCATAACAGAAACAGGAAGATAGTTAAAAAAAAAAAAAGGAAGGTCATAAAAAGATCCGTGTTGGTACGGCGGTGGCAGCGTGAGGAGAATGTCGGCTCAGGTGAACGTTAAAGAAGATCCAGGCTCTTTGATGCGTTTAACACGCCCGAGGCGCCAAATCACTTGACCTGTGCGAGCCTCCTTTCTGGCTGACTGCACGGCATGTCAGGCCAGGTGATAGTCATCCCCGGCTTAGCGGCACCCAGGCCCCTACATTCCTGAAATCAGCCTCCCCAACCAGAATGTTCTCCGTGAGATCTGTCCGGCCAGCACGCTTTGTGCCCAAAGCGCTCCCACAAAGATAGCATGCAACGTTTTCCTTCGGAGAAATCACACGTCTTCAGGCGATCACTTGTTGCTAGGCAGATTTCAGGGGGCTCAGCCATTCCTGCCCCAAAGGCCAGTGGAAACTAATGGAGGATTTCAGCAAATCCTGCAAGTCCAAAGTGCTCTTATTTATTCCATCCATGCATCCACCTTCTTCTGCTTATCCGAGGTCGGGTCGCGGGGGCAGCAGCCTAAGCAGGGAAGCCCAGACTTCTCTCTCCCCAGCCACTTCGTCCAGCTCCTCCCCGGGGTTCCCCAGACCCTCCCAAACCCGGAGATGGCACTCCACCCTTTTCCGGCGGGAGAACCATGGACTCGGACTCGGAGGTGCCGATTAAATTAAATCAATCATTAAAACTAGGACTATTTAACCACTTGCCTTGACTCACCTAAGAACTTGAAGTGCCGTCCCATTCCTAACCCATAGGGGTCAATATGATGTCGATCCACCTTTTGCAGCTAGCACAGCTTCAACTCTTCCGGGAAGGCTGTCCACAAGGTTACAGAGTGTGTGTTAGAGTTATTTGTTGTCGAAGGAGGCAGGCATTGAGCAAGAAAACACAATTTAATAAAAAATAATAGAACAAGAACAAACAAAGGGTATAAACAAAAAGCATGCACGTGGGCGGGATAAGAAACTAAGGGAGCTAGCACTGGAGGCTAGAAATCAAAAAGGAACTTTAGCATGGAGCAAACAGGAAAAACTTGAAACAGCTTACCGCTACGACGACCAGGACAAAATGCAGCTCGACAGGTGGTAGCGGTAACAAAACGACATGACACGATAGCAACGACGATACAAGTCCGAATGACAATACAATGATCCAGCAACTGACACAAGACAAAGCAGGTACAAATAGGAGCGGGCTGATTGGCAACAGGTGTGGCCAGGTGCCAATCAGCCGCAGCTGAGGAGGAACACAGCACTCAGGGAACGAGACAGGAAGCTGACAAAATAAGAGCACTAGACAGGAACTAAGGACAGGAGATACTAAACACAGAGGAAACAGACAAATGCAGAGGAAAAAACTAAAACATAAACAAACTGTCAGGGGAAAGCCTGACAGTGTGTTGATAGGATTTTTTGACCATTCTTCATAAAGGGCATTGGTTCTAATTCATCCCCAAGGTGTTCTATCGAGTTCAGGTCAGGACTCTGTGCAGGCCAGTCAAGTTCAAGTTTTTATGGACCTTGCTTTGTGCACTGGTGCACAGTCATGTTGGAAGAGGAAGGGGCCTGCTCCAAACTGTTACCACAAGGTTGGGAGCATGGAATTGTCCAAAATGTTCTGGAGCATTCAAAGTTCCTTTCACTGGAACTAAGGGGCCAAGCCCAACTCCTGAAAAAAAACAACCCCACACCATAATTCCTCCTCCACCAAATTTCACACTCGGCACAATGCACTCAGAAATGTAGCGTTATCCTGGCAACCTCTAAACCCAGCCTGGTCTATCAGATTGCCAGATGGAAAAGCAGGATTTATCAGTCCAAAGAAGGCGTCTCCACTGCTCTAGAGTCCATAGGCGACGTGCTTTACACCACTGCATTCCACACTTTGCGTTGGACTTGGTGATTTATGGCTTGGATGAAGTTGCTCGGCCATGGAAACCCATTACATGAAGCTCTCTGCGTACTGTACGTGGGCTAAATTGAAGGTCACATGAAGTTTGGAGTTCTGTAGCAACTGACTGGGCAGAAAGTCTTTGCACGATGCGCTTCAGACCCCTCTCTGTCAGTTTACGTGGCCTACCACATGGTGGCTGAGTTGCTGTTGTTCCCAAAATTCACTTTTCTTATAAGAACGTTGACTTTGGAATATCTAGGAGCGGGGAAATTTTACGACTGGATTTGTTGCACAGGTGGCATCCTATGACAGTTCCACGCTGGAAATCACTGAAAGCGGCCCATTCTTTCACAAATGTTTGTAGAAACAGTCTCCATGCCCAAGTGCTTGATTTGATACACCGGGCCAAGTGATTAGGACACCTGACTCTGATCATTTGAATGGGTGGCCAAAAACTTTTGGCAATATAACGTCTCTATTTATCCCACCTAGGGACACGCCCACGGCCGCGCACATCCAGGGACGCGCGAGCTGCAATCACTCACCGGCAATCAGCGCACCTGGCTATAATGAACGAGCTGCCTTCATAAGCCTGCTCAACCTGCCATCCCGCGCCGGAACATAATCTTCTGTTGGCGTACATCTGCTTTTCTCCTTCTACTTCCCGGAACTGCCGCTTAGACACGGACTTCTCCCTCCCCTGGACTTCCTCGTCCCTCGTTCAACACTTGGCAACACACACTTCAGCTAACTACACACATAGCCTCACACAGACACACATTATTGGGTTTTGACACACCCCGTTTCCTTAGTTAGTATATATAGTATTGTTTGATTATTATATGGGCAGCACGGTGGAAGAGGGGTCGGTGCATCTGCCTCACAATACGAAGGTCCTGAGAAGTCCCGAGTTTGCATGTTCTCCCCGTGACTGCGTGGGTTCCCTCCGGGTACTCCGGCTTCCTCCCACCTCCAAAGACATGCACCTGGGGATAGGTTGATTGGCAACACTAAATCGGCGCTAGTGTGTGAATGTGAGTGTGAATGTTGTCTGTCTATCTGTGTTGGCCCTGTGATGAGGTGGCGACTTGTCCAGGTTGTGCTTCACCTTCCATCCGAATGCAGCTGAGATAGGCTCCAGCCCCCCCGCGACCCCAAAAGGGACAGATATATTTGGTCTATATATATATAATAAATCTTAGAGCTAAAACACCGCCTGGTGTCTGCTGCCGTCATCTCCCCTCTGCAAACCATAACAACTTGTCACACTTAAGAAGAAACTAAGAGTGCTCTGGAGCACTCGTAGATTTTGTTCTTACCTACGAACAAATCCCAGCTAAGAACACATTGGCGAATACAAAAAAATCTCCTTAAAAACTTCGTAAGTGGGCCTAAGAACAACATTTTGTTCTTAAGAACGGTTGCTGACTGGGGCCCTGTGTCCTTTATTTGAAAAATAGATAAATAAATAATGTTCTTGAACTAAAAAAAAAATTAAATAAAAACATTTACGATTGTATATAATACATTTCAGAGCTACATGGCACCCTCATGTCTGCTGCCGTCATCTCCCCTCTGCAAACCATAACAACTTGTCACACTTAAGAAGAAACTGAGAGTGCCCTGGAGCACTTGTAGATTTTGTTCTTACCTGCGAACAAATCCCAGGTAAAAACACATTGGCGAATACAAAAAAATCTCCTTAAAAACTTCGTAAGTGGGCCTAAGAAAACAAACTTTTGTTCTTAAGAACGGTTGCTGAATGGGGCGCTGTGTCCTTTATTTTATAAATAATAATAATAATAATAATAAATAAAATAAATAGTGTTCTTGAACAACAAAAACATATATATTTAATAAAAACATTTACGTTCGTATACAATACATTTCAGAGCTACATTGTACCCTCATGTCTGCTGCCGTCATCTCCTCTCTGCAAACCATAACAACTTGTCACACTTAAGAACAAAATAAGAGTGCTCTGGAGCTCTTACCTACGAACAAATCCCAGCTAAGAACACATTGGCGAATATAAAAAAATCTTCTTAAAAACTTCGTAAGTGGGCCTAAGAACAACATGTTGTTCTTAAGAACGGTTGCTGAAAGAGGCCCTGTGTCCTTTATTTAAAAAAAAAAAAAACTAAATAAATAATGTTCTTGAACTAAAAAAAAAAAAGATCAAATAAAAACATTTACGTTTGTATATAATTCATTTCAGAGCTACATCGCACCCTCATGTCTGCTGCCGTCATCTCCCCTCTGCAAACCATAACAACTTCTCACGCTTAAGAAGAAACTGAGAGTGCTCTGGAACATTTGTAGATTTTGTTCTTACCTACGAACAAATTCCAGCTAAGAAAACATTGGCGAATACAAAAAAATTTCCTTAAAACTTTGTAAGTGGGCCTAAGAACCAAAATGTTGTTCTTAAGAACGGTTGCTGAATGGTGCCCTGTGTCCTTTATTTAAAAAAAATAATATTAATAATAAATAAAATAAATAGTGTTCTTGAACAACAAAAAAATATATATTTAATAAAAACATTTACATTCGTAAATAATACATTTCAGAGCTACATCGCACCCTCATGTCTGCTGCCGTCATCTCCCCTCTGCAAACCATAACAACTTGTCACACTTAAGAAGAAACTAAGAGTGCTCTGGAGCACTCGTAGATTTTGTTCTTACCTACGAACAAATCCCAGGTAAGAACACATTGGCGAATACAAAAAAATCTCCTTAAAAACTTCGTAAGTGGGCCTAAGAACAACATTTTGTTCTTAAGAAAGGTTGCTGAACAGGGCCCTGTGTCCTTTATTTAAAAAATAGATAAATAAATAAATAAATAAATAAATAAATAATGTTCTTGAACTAAAAAAATAAATAAATAAATAAAAACATTTACGTTTGTATATAATACATTTCAGAGCTAAATCGTGTCTGCTGCCGTCATCTCCCCTCTGCAAACCATAACATTGGCGAATACAAAAAAATCTTCTTAAAAACTTCGTAAGTGGGCCTAAGAACAACATTTTGTGCTTAAGAACGGTTGCTGAGTGGGGCCCAGTGTCCTTCATTTAAAAAATAAATAAATAAATAAATAAATTCTTGAACTAAAAATAATATTTCAAAAATAAATAAATACATTTAAAAAAATTTATTGTACTAAAATAAATTACAATAAAATAAAAAACAGTGACATAGAAAGTATTAATTATTGGAAATGAGTAAAATTAGGGAATGTATCCATTGCAGACTGTTTTGATATGTAGAATATTAATAACAGAAGGAAAAAAAAAAACCTTTTTGTGTGAATGAGTGTGTTTTTAATGTTGATTTAATAAAAAATAAATAGAATACAAAAACCTCATCCTGCGGGCCGGAAAAAACCTGCTGTACGTTAAACACCCCTGCCTTAAAACACTGCAACTTTTGCCTCAACTTAGTTTAGTTTAGTCTTTATTTGAGGGGACGATGCACAGTAACATAAAACTCAAAGAAAGATATGTTCTGTACCAGATTAGAGGTAAATAGCTCATTTCCATCTGCAGTCCCAGGCTACCTAAATTAAAGGGATAACAAAATCATGCACTAAAATTATTACAATAAAATCATATCACGTAATCAAATCAAGAAAAGTCATAAAATGCCCTTAACATACAATACATCATCACACAAAGACAAAACATGCTCTTGTTCACATCTGTTGTCATTTATAAAAGACAACCAGGATTTTAACAGACACACCTCACAATTTACAACAAAAATGCTGTCATGGATAAATATAATACAGATTAAGTTGAGCCGCCAAATGTAGCGCCCACCTTATTGACCGTGTGAGCAGCTTTGATTGCTCCAAAGCTACTGTGAAGTTTCAAACAATAACAATAATAATTGATAAATATCAATGGCATATCAAATACAATTATAGTAAAAATTGAAAGCCTCTTTTCTATTTGCAGCCCTCTGACGTAAAGATCAAAATAAACTTTTTCAACAGGCTAATAATACATTTGAAAATAAAATAATAATGAATGAATCAAACATTCAAGCCTTGAAGTAGTAATTTTTGCTCAGTTTGGTGCACTGATTTGCTTTAACACTGAATATGGAACAAGCAACGCGTATATAATTTAATAGTGCAGAATCAACACAAACGAAAAAATATCAATGGCATATTAAAGAAAATTTTAACAAATAAAAAATAATGCCTCTTTTCTATTTGCAGCCTTCTGAGGTAAATATCAACATAACTTTTTCCACAGGCTAATACATTTGAAAATAAAATTGTTGTTTTGTTGGTAGCGGGTGGTGTATTTTGTAGTGTCCCGGGTGAGTTAGTGCTGCAAGGGGTTCTGGGTATTTGTTTTGTTGTGTTTATGTTGTGTTACAGTTAACACAACATAAACAACAATTTTATTTTCAAATGTACTAACCGTAACACAACATAAACACAACAAAACCAATACCCAGAACCCCTTGCAGCACTAACTCTTCCGGGACACTACAAAATACACCACCCGCTACCAACAAAACAACAATTTTATTTTCAAATGTTTTAACCGTAACACAACATAAACACAACAAAACAAATACCTAGAACCCCTTGCAGCCCTAACTCTTCCGGGACACTACAAAATACACCACCCGCTACCAACAAAACAACAATTTTATTTTCAAATGTATTAACCGTAACACAACATAAACACAACAAAACAAATACCCAGAGTCCCTTGCAGCACTAACTCTTCCGGGACACTACAAAACACACCACCCGCTACCAACAAAACAACAATTTTATTTTCAAATGTATTAACCGTAACACAACACAAACACAACAAAACAAATACCCAGAACCCCTTGCAGCACTAACTCTTCCGGGACACTACAAAATACACCACCCGCTTCCAACAAAACAACAATTTTATTTTAAATGTATTAACCGTAACACAACATAAACACAACAAAACAAATACCCAGAACCCCTTGCAGCACTAACTCTTCCGGGACACTACAAAATACACCACCCGCTACCAACAAAACCATTTTATTTTCAAATGTATTAGCCTGTGGAAAAAGTTATGTTGATATTTACTTCAGAAGGCTGCAAATAGAAAAGAGGCATTATTTTTTTATTTTATTTAAATTTTCTTTAATATGCCATTGATATTTTTTCCTTTGTGTTTTGAAAGTTGATTCTGCACTATTAAATTATATACGCGTTGCTTGTTCCATATTCAGTGTTAAAGCAAATCAGTGTAGCAAACTGAGCAATAATTAACCTTTTATTCATGCACTTTGTTTTGCTACTTCAAGGCTTGAATGTTTGATTCATTCATTATTATTTTATTTTCAAATGTATTATCAGCCTGTTGAAAAAGTTTATTTTGATCTTTACGTCAGAGGGCTGCAAATAGAAAAGAGGCTTTCAATTTTTACTATAATTTCATGTTCTTCCGAAATGTGTTTGTCATTCTTGTTTGGTGTGGGTTCACAGCGTGGCGCATATTTGGAACAGTGTTAAAGTTGTTTATACGGCCACCCTCAGTGTGACCTGTATGGCTGTTGACCAAGTATGCTTGCATTCACTTGTGTGTGTGTGAAAAGCCGCATATATTACGTGACTTGGCCGGCACGCTGTTTGTAAGGAGGAAAAGCGGACGTGATGACAGGTTGTAGAGGACGCTAAAGTGGGTTCTTCCGAGGATGTTGTAGTCGTAATGATTTGTGCAGTCCTTTGAGACATTTGTGATTTGGGGCTATATAAATAAACATTGATTGATTGATTGAAAGGCAGTGTCTTTAAAGGGGAACATTATCAGCAGACCTATGTAAGCGTCAATATATACCTTGATGGTGCAGAAAAAAGACCATCTATTTTTTTAACCGATTTCCGAACTCTAAATGGGTGAATTTTGGCAAATTAAACACCTTTCTGTTCATCGCTCTGGAGGCGATGACGTCAGAACGTGACGTCACCGAGGTAATACAGCCGCCATTTTAATTTTCAACACATTACAAACACCGGGTCTCAGCTCTGTTATTTTCCGTTTTTTTGACAATTTTTTGGAACCTTGGAGACATCATGCCTCGTCGGTGTGTAGATGGAGGGTGTAACAACACTAACAGGGAGGGATTCAAGTTGCACCACTGGCAAGAAATCTGCCGCCAGACCCCCATTGAATGTACCAGAGTGTCTCCGCATTTTACCGGCGATGCTAAGGCAGACATGGCACAGAGATGTATGGATAACCTGCAGATGCATTTGCAACCATAAAGTCAACGAAATCACAAAGGTGAGTTTTGCTGATGTTGACTGCCAGCTAATCGATGCTAACATGCTACGCTAATCGATGCTAACATGCTATTTACCGGCGGTGCTAAAGCAGACATGGAACAAAGATGTATGGATAACCTGCAGATGCATTTGCAACTATATTACGTTTCCTTCCACCCACATTTAATGCGAAACAAACACTTACCAATCGACGGATTTAAGTTGCTCCAGTGTCAAAAGATGCGAAAGTCCTGATCGTTTGGTCGGCACATTTTACCGGCGATGCTAACGCAGCTATCCGGCCATGCTATGGCTATGAATAGCGTCAATAGCTTCAGTTTCTTCTTCAATACTTTCATACTCCAACCATCTGTTTCAATACATGCGTAATCTGTTGAATCGCTTAAGTCGCTGAAATGAGAGTTTGAATCCGAGCTAATGTCGCTATATCTTGCTGTGGTATTCCCATTGTTTGTTTACATTGGCAGCACTGTGTGACGTCACAGGGAAATGGATAGTGGTTTCGAAGATAGCGAAAATAATGCACTTTAAAGCTTTATTTAGGGATATTCCGAGACCGGTAACATTTTGAAAAAAAATTCAAAAAATACAACAAGCCACTGGGAACTGATGTTTATTGTTTTTAACCCTTTTGAAATTGTGATAATGTTCCCCTTTAAGGCACGCCCCCAATATTGTTGTCTGTGTGGAAATCGGGAGAAATTCAGGAGAATGGTTGCCCGGGAGATTTTCGAGAGGGGCACTGAAAAAACGGGAGTCTCCCGGGAAAATTGAGAGGGTTGGGAAGTATGAGTATTAGCGATGAATGCGGTGTTACAGCGGCACCGGCGCTCAATAATACCAGCGGGCCAGCTCTAATGTTAATTTGACATTGCCTCAAGGGCCAGATGAATTTACACAGCTGGCCGAATTTGGCCCGCGGGCCAGAGTTTGACACCCATGCATTATGGCTTCGTATGAAAAGGCTGATTGTGCAAAATATGTTTTACATCTGGGTACGCTATGCTGCCCCCTGGTGGAGGCTTGTGTGTTTCTAGCTGTCACAGCAGATGTAAACTGGACAAAGTGCTTAAAGGGGAACATTATCACAATTTCAAAAGGGTTGAAAACAATAAAAATCAGTTCCCAGTGGCTTGTTGTATTTTTTGAAGTTTTTTTCAAAATTTTACCGGTCTCGGAATATCCCTAAATAAATCTTTAAAGTGCCTTATTTTCGTCTCTCTGCGAAGACACTGGCCATTTCCCTGTGACGTCACACAGTGCTGCCAATGTAAACAAACAATGGGAATACCACAGCAAGATATAGCGACATTAGCTCGGATTCAAACTCGGATTTCAGCGACTTAAGTGATTCAACAGATTACGCATGTATTGAAACAGATGGTTGGAGTATGAAAATATTGAAGAAGAAACTGAAGCTATTGACGCTATTCATAGCCATAGCATGGCCGAATAGCTGCGTTAGCATCGCCGGTAAAATGTGCGGACCAAACGATCAGGACTTTCGCATCTTTTGACACTGGAGCAACTTAAATCCGTCGATTGGTAAGTGTTTGTTTCGCATTAAATGTGGGTGGAAGGAAACGTAATATAGTTGCAAATGCATCTACAGGTTATCCATACATCTCTGTTCCATGTCTGCTTTAGCACCGCCGGCAAATAGCATGTTAGCATCGATTAGCGTAGCATGTTAGCATCGATTAGCTGGCAGTCAACATCAACAAAACTCACCTTTGTGATTTCGTTGACTTTATGGTTGCAAATGCATCTGCAGGTTATCCATACATCTCTGTGCCATGTCTGCCTTAGCATCGCCGGTCAAATGTGGAGACACTCTGGCACATTCAATAGGAGGTCTGGCGGCAGACACTTTGGCATCTTCGGGCCAGTGGTGCAACTTGAATCCCTCCCTGTTAGTGTTGTTACACCCTCCGACAACACACCGACGAGGCATGATGTCTCCAATGTTCCAAAAAATAGTCAAAAAACGGAAAATAACAGAGCTGAGACCCGGTGTTTGTAATGTGTTGAAAATGAAAAGGGCGGGTGTATTACCTCGGCGACGTCACATTCTGACGTCATCGCCTCCAGCGCGATGAACAGAAAGGCGTTTAATTCGCCAAAATTCACCCATTTAGAGTTCGGAAATCGGTTAAAAAAATAGATGGTCTTTTTTCTGCACCATCAAGGTATATATTGACGCTTAATAAGTTTAACAATCTATATTTTTGGAGAAATAAACAGTAATGGTGGTGTTGTGGTTTTCGGTCAAGGATTTTGAGCGATTGTGCAAAGTTTCCAATGGCCTCTTTATTTTTGTCATCAACTTTGTCATTCCATGGCAAAATTTGGCATTTTAGGCTGCAAAAATCACACAAAGAAAGACCCGGAAAATCCCGGAGGGGTCGGATTATTGTGCTTAAAACATGGCGAGAGCTAAACTGCGGTTGTGTAAACAAGTCCTAAATCTGCCTTCCCCACGCAGTCGCGGTCCGTCAATGACGCGGTGGCTGCGGCGTCTGATTTATCGCGGAGTTTTTATTGGCGCCGCCCGGTAATTACAGAGGGCGGGCGAGCCTTCATACTTTCACTAAACATGTCATCACTTTGTTGGAGAAATATGCAGCGTTTACATTGCGAGCCGGCGCTCAGCGCCCGTCGACGACGGGGCGCCGAGCCAGCACACGACGAGCCTGAGCGGTTAAAAACGAGGCGAGAACCTCGAAAAGCTACAAACTGCAATGGTACTGATCGGGTCAATAAAATGGAGACTGACGAAGAAATCCACACTTTAAACTGGTGGAGGGTATTTATGAAAAGCATGAAAAGTACTAGGTAAATATCGTTTCTGCAGACTATTCGAGAAATACAACCTACTGGGTTGGGAAAACCTCCTAAAGTAGGCCGATTCAGTTCAATTTTGCGAGGTGGCCCATAACCGACATCAATCTCTAAAGGATATCACCACATGGGCTCAGGAACACTTCAGAAAACCACTGTCACTAAATACAGTTCGTCGCTACATCTGTAAGTGCAAGTTAAAGCTCTACTATGCAGAGCGAAAGCCATTTATCAGCAACACCCGAAAACACAAATTGGATACGTTGGGCCCGAGCTAATCTAAAATGGACTGATGCAAAGTGAAAAAGTTCTCTGTGGTCTGACGAGTCCACCTTTCAAATTGTATATGGAAACTGTGGACGCTGTGTCCTCTGGAGCAAAGACAAAAAGAACCATCCCGTTATAGGCACAAAGTTAAAAAATTCAGCATCTGTGATGGTATGGGGGTGTATTAGTGCCCAAGGCATGGGTAACTTACACATCTGTGAAGGCACTATTAATGCTGAAAGGTACATACAGGTTTTGGAGCAACATATGTTGCCATCCAAGCAACGCTATCATGGACGCCCCTGCTTATTTCAGCTAGACAATGCCAAGCCACGTGTTACAACAGCGTGGCTTGATAGTAAAACAGTGCGGGTACTAGATAAGACCTTCTGAAGGAAAGTTCTGTGGTCAGATGAAACAAAAATGGACACAATACCCAGCAAAATGTTTGAAGGAAAAAAGGTGAGGCCTTTATTCCCAGGACCACCATACTTACCGTCAAGCATGGTGGTGGTAGTATTATACTCTTGGACCTGTTTTGCTGTCAATGGAACTGGTGTTTCACAAAGAGTAAATGGGACAATGAAAAAAAGGAGGATTACCTCCAAATTCTCCAGGACAACCTAAAATCATCCAGCCCGGAGTTTGGGTCTTGGACGCAGTTAGGTGTTCCAACAGGACAGTTACCCCAAACACACATCAAACGTGGTAAAGGAATGGCCAATTCAGGCAAGATTTAAGGTTTTAGAATGGCCCTCTCAAAGTCCTGCTTTAATCAGAGACTATTATTTAAGCCTGTTTTGCCAGTTTGTCGTGCTGGCGACATTCTGTCATGCTGCAAGGTTTGTTCTCCCGGGATGCAAACGGACTATCCCGGACCATGCGTGAAGGTAGGAACACATTTATTTTTATCAAGAGAAGCGTGCCGTTCACACGAGAAGCTAACAAACTAAAAACAAAAAACTAGAAACATAGAAGCTAAACACTTAACATGGACTATGGCATGAAACAAACAAGACTTGACTGTGGCATGAAAACGAGCAGCATGAACTGTAGCATGAAAACTTATAATGTCGCCAGGAGAAATAGAAATAGCCAAACCGGCTTAAATAATAGTCTCTGATTAGAGCAGGTGAGTGATCCGAACACATGAGGCAGGTAAAACGGGTAAGTCGTCATGGAAACTAAAACAAACAAGGGTGCACAAAAACAGGAACTAATGGAGTCCAAAACTAGCAGAATATAGTAAAACAAAACATGAGCTAGACCACAGATCATGACAAAAGGAAAGTAGAGGAATTTAAATGAGCTCAAACGAGGCATAATGATGCAATATGTAGATACAGCTAGCCTAAATAGCATGTTAGCATGAATTAGCTTGCAGTTATCCACTGACCAAACCTGCTCAGCACTCCAAGTACATAACATCAACAAAGCAAAGCATAAGACGTTTGGTGGACAAAACGTGACAAAGAAGGAGCGGCAAAAACCTGTCTTTCTGTGGCAGCGTCGGAGAAAGCTGCGCATGAAAACAAACTACGGCGAGTTCAAGGACGGGATCGACGCCATAAACAAGATCAGGTTTATGGATCGCACACCTGGGCACGATCGTCTACTCTCCTCGCAAGGGGTCAGAGGAAAGTTGAAGAAGTTGAAGTTCAAAAAATGGAAAAGAAGAAAAAGATACAGAGGAAGAAGAAAAAGGTACAAAAGAAGAAGAAAAAGATAAAGACAGAAAATGAAGAAGACACAGAAAAGGAAGAAGACGAAGAAGAAGACAAAGACAAAGAAGAAGACAAAGATGGAGAAAAAGACAAAAACGAAGACAAAGACAAAGATGAAGAAAAAGATGAACAAAAGGTCACAGACGACAAAGAAAAAGACGATGAAGAGGAAGAAATAGACCAGGTGAAAAAAGAGACGACCGGGGGCACAGGTGGTTGTGGCCGTCTTCACTTCCCGCTCCCGCATAAAAAAGTGGGGGGGGGGGAGTAGGCTCAGCCGGTCGGAGTCCCGGCTTGCGTCCGGCGATGGAGGACTGTGGAGAGGCGGAGCCGGCAGTCTGATAGAGAGGCAGGGCACACCGGAGCCCGCTCCAAGATGGCGGCGAGGAGGCGTGGCCGGCGGGCCAGCAGCAAGGCGGGGCGGGGCGCCGCGGGATCCACGCCATAAACAAGATCAGGTGAGTGGATCGCGCACCTGGTCACGATCATCTAATCTCCTCACAAAGGGTCAGAGGGAAGTTGAAGAAGTTGAAGTTCAAGAAAATGATAAAGAAAAAAAAGATGCAGAAGAAAAAGATACAGAAGAAGAAGAAGATACAGAAGAAGAAGAAAAAGATACGGAAGAAGAAGAAAAAGATACAGAAGAAGAAGACAAAGACACAGAAAAGGAAGAAGACGAAGAAGAAGAAGACAAAGAAGAAGAAGAAGACAATGACGGCAAAAAAGACATAGACGAAGACAAAGACGAAGACAAAGACAAAGAGGAAGAAAAAGATGAAGAAAAAGACAAAGAAGACAAAGAAAAAGACGATGAAGAGGAAGATATAGAACAGGCGAAAAAGGAAAAGACCGGGGGCACAGGTGGTTGTGGCCGTCTTCACTTCCTGCTCCCGCAAAAAAAGGGGGTGGGGGTGTAGGCTCAGCCAGTCGGAGTCCCGGCTTGCGTCCGGCGATGGAGGACTGTGGAGAGGCGGAGCCGGCAGTCTGATAGAGAGGCAGGGCACACCAGAGCCCGCTCCAAGATGGCGGCGAGGAGGGGTGGCCGGCAGGCCAGCAGCGAGGTGGGTCTGGGCGGGGCGCCGCGGGATCCACGCCATAAACAAGATCAGGTGAGTGGATCGCGCACCTGGTCACGATCATCTAATCTCCTCACAAAGGGTCAGAGGGAAGTTGAAGAAGTTGAAGTTCAAGAAAATGATGAAGAAAAAAAAGATACAGAAGACGAAAAAGATACAGAAGAAGAAGAAGATACAGAAGAAGAAGAAAAAGATACAGAAGAAGAAGACATAGACAGAAAAGGAAGAAGACAGAAAAGGAAGACGAAGAAGAAGAAGACAAAGACGAAGAAGACAAAGACGAAGAAGAAGACAAAGACGGCGAAAAAGACATAGACGAAGACCAAGACAAAGATGAAGAAAAAGACAAAGAAGACAAAGAAAAAGACGATGAAGAGGAAGAATTAGAACAGGCAAAAAAGGAGAAGACTGGGGGCACAGGTGGTCGTGGCCGTCTCACTTCCTTCTCCCGCACAAAAAGGGGGTGGGGGGAGTAGACTCAGCCGGTCGGAGTCCCGGCTTGTGTCCGGCGATGGAGGACTGTGGAGAGGCGGAGCCGGCAGTCTGATAGAGAGGCAGGGCACACCAGAGCCCGCTCCAAGATGGCGGGGAGGAGGCGTGGCCGGTGGGCCAGCAGCGAGGCGGGGCGGGGCGCCGCGGGATCCACGCCATAAACAAGATCAGGTGTGTGGATCGCGCACCTGGTCACGATCATCTAATCTCCTCACAAAGGGTCAGAGGGAAGTTGAAGAAGTTGAAGTTCAAGAAAATGATAAAGAAAAAAAAGATACAGAAGAAGAAAAAGATACAGAAGAAGAAGAAAAAGATACAGAAGAAGAAGACATAGACAGAAAAGGAAGAAGACACAGAAAAGGAAGACGAAGAAGAAGAAGACAAAGACGAAGAAGAAGACAAACACGGCGAAAAAGACATAGACGAAGACAAAGACAAAGATGAAGAAAAAGACAAAGAAGACAAAGAAAAAGACGATGAAGAGGAAGAAATAGAACAGGCGAAAAAGGAGAAGACCGGGGGCACAGGTGGTCATGGCCGTCTTCACTTCCTGCTCCCGCAAAAAAAGGGGGTGGGGGGAGTAGGCTCAGCCGGTCAGAGTCTCGGCTTGCGTCCGGCGATGGAGGACTGTGGAGAGGCGGAGCCGGCAGTCTGACAGAGAAGCAGGGCTCCAAGATGGCGGCAAGGAGGCGTGGCCGGCGGGCCAGCGGCGAGGCGGGGTGTGTGGATCGCGCACCTGGGCACGATCATTTAATCTCTTCACAAAGGGTCAGAGGGAAGTTGAAGAAGTTGAAGTTCAAGAAAACGATAAAGAAAAAAAGATACAGAAGACGAAAAAGATACAGAAGAAGAAGAAGATACAGAAGAAGAAGAAAAAGATACGGAAGAAGAAGAAAAAGATACATAAGAAGAAGACAAAGACACAGAAAAGGAAGAAAGACACAGAAAAGGAAGAAGACGAAGAAGAAGAAGACAAAGACGGCAAAAAAGACAGAGACGAAGACAGAGACGAAGACAAAGACGAAGACAAAGACAAAGATGAAGAAAAAAATGAAGAAAAAGATGAAGAAAAAGACAAAGAAGACAAAGAAAAAGACGATGAAGAGGAAGGAATAGAACAGGCGAAAAAGGAGAAGACCGGGGGCACAGGTGGTCGTGGCCGTCTTCACTTCCTGTTCCCGCAAAAAAAGGGGGTGGGGGGAGTAGACTCAGCCGGTCGGAGTCCCGGCTTGTGTCCGGCGATGGAGGACTGTGGAGAGGCGGAGCCGGCAGTCTGATAGAGAGGCAGGGCACACCGGAGCCCGCTCCAAGATGGCGGCGAGGAGGCGTGGCCGGCGGGCCAGCAGCGAGGCGGGGCGGGGCGCCGCGGGATCCACGCCATACACAAGATCAGGTGTGTGGATCGCGCACCTGTTCACGATCATTTAATCTCTTCACAAAGGGTCAGAGGGAAGCAGAAGAAGTTGAAGTTCAAGAAAATGATAAAGACAAAAAAGCTACAGAAGACGAAAAAGATACAGAACAAGAAGAAGATACAGAAGAAGAAGAAAAAGATACGGAAGAAGAAGAAAAAGATACAGAAGAAGAAGACAAAGACACAGAAAAGGAAGAAGACAAAGAAGAAGAAGACAAAGAAGAAGAAGAAGACAATGACGGCAAAAAAGACATAGACGAAGACAAAGACGAAGACAAAGACAAAGATGAAGAAAAAGACAAAGAAAAAGACAAAGAAGACAAAGAAAAAGACGATGAAGAGGAAGAAATAGAACAGGCGAAAAAGGAGACGACTGGGGGCACAGGTGGTTGTGGCCGTCTTCACTTCCCGCTCCCGCATAAAAAAGTGGGGGGGGGGGGGGGGCTCAGCCAGTCGGAGTCCCGGCTTGTGTCCGGCGATGGATGACTGTGGAGAGGCGGAGCCGGCAGTCTGACAGAGAAGCAGGGCACACCGGAGCCCGCTCCAAGATGGTGGCGAGGAGGCGTGGCCGGCTGGCCAGCGGCGAGGCGGGGTGTGTGGATCGCGCACCTGGGCACGATCGTCTACTCTCCTCCCAAGGGGTAAAGGGGAAGCAGCAGAAGCAGAGGGGGTGGAGAAACCAGCACATGCCCTGCCCACAGGGGAAGCGTGGACCACGCCCCCTCCACAGCTGAATATTGACAAAATATGAAGGTCACACCCCCTTTCGATCGACGTATTTTACAGTCAAGTGGAAAGGCAACCAAAATTCAGGGGCACGGTGTGCACGTTTGTGTTCACTTCGAACTGTGGCAAGGCGCCACGCTGCAGGCATGTCTGTGCGGTGAGTCACGGCGAGGGTGTGGGGGGGTTAGCGGCGGGAAAAGCGCCGCCGCGCTCGTCGTGACTCAAGGGTGGGGGGGGGGGGGGGTTTGCGTGAGGCGACACGTCGGCCGCCACGGGGCGTCTAATGAGAGCTTTGTGAGATAATGGTATGCGCAGAGAGCGTGTTTGCCCACCCGTGCACCACGCCGAATGCAGAAACATGTCAAATATTCTTTCTTTCTTTACTTTATTTCGAACATGAACACGCTTACACCCTAAAACATCACACAGTTTCATATCATTTCTATTTACATACGCCGTCCTCTCCGAGGTGCCTCATAGTCATTGTCATTGACGTCCCACTAGGGGTGACTGTTTCCTTGCCCTTATGTGGGCTCTGTACTGTGGATGTCGTTGTGACTTGTGCAGCCCTTTGAGACACTTGTGATTTAAGGCTTGTGAACGATTTCCCCTTTCGCCGCTTGGGTTCCACTGACCACCCAGGAAGGACATTGCTTTTAGCAGGTTTGACTCTTTTATTTTTCAATATTTTCCGCCGTCGTCGCTCACACTGCTCGTGCTCCGTGTCTCGCTCCTCGTCTTGCTTCCGGTCCGCTCTTTTTTCGGCCACGTCTCCGTCTCTTGTGTCTTTTCCTCTCTTGCGGCTCTCCTACTCCTCTTGATCTCTCCTCCTTCTCCCCTTTTATACATCATAAGGAGAAATGTTAATTGGTTGCTGGTGCGCGATCCACGCACCTCCTCTCCGCTCCGCCGCATTCTCCGCCTCCTTGCCGCCATCTTGGGCAGGGCTCCAGCGTGCCCCGCCCCGCCGTCCGCACGTCAGCTCCGCCTCTCCACAGGGTTATATGAATAAACATTAATTGATTGATTGACAGATTGGGAAAAATAATTTCAGTTCATCCAGGACGGCTGAAAGGGGAAGGGGTATGCTGCCTAACAATTACAATACGAAGGTCCTGAGTAGTCCTGAGTTCAATCCCGGGCTCGGGATCTTTCTGTATGGAGTTTTGCATGTTCAATCAATCAATGTTTATTTATATAGCCCTAAATCACAAATGTCTCAAAGGACTGTACAAACCATTACGACTACAACATCCTCGGAAGAACCCACAAAAGGGCAAGGAAAACTCACACCCAGTGGGCAGGGAGAATTCACATCCAGTGGGACGCCAGTGACAATGCTGACTATGAGAAACCTTGGAGAGGACCTCAGAAGTGGGCAACCCCCTCCAGTTCAAAGCGGATCCAAGACAGGAGCGAGAGTCCCGTCCACAGGAAACCATCTCAAGTGGAGGCGGATCAGCAGCGTAGAGATGTCCCCAACCGATACACAGGCGAGCGGTCCATCCTGGGTCTCGACTCTGGACAGCCATTACTTCATCCATGGTCATCGGACCGGACCTCCTCCACAAGCGAGAGGGGGGGACATAGGTGAAAAGGAAAAGAAGCGGCAGATCAACTGGTCTAAAAAGGAGGTCTATTTAAAGGCTAGAGTATACAGATGAGTTTTAAGGTGAGACTTAAATGCTTCTACTGAGGTAGCATCTCGAACTGGAGGGCAATCCAGAGTACTGGAGCCCAAAATGAAAACGCTCTATAGCCCACAGACGTTTTTGGGGCTTTAGGAATCACTAATAAGCCGGAGTCTTTTGAAAGCAGATTTATTGCCGGGACATATGGTACAATACAATCAGCAAGATAGGATGGAGCTAGACCGTGTAGTATTTTATACGTAAGTAGTAAAACCTTAAAGTCACATCTTAAGTGCACAGGAAGCCAGTGCAGGTGAGCCAGTACAGGCGTAATGTGATCAAACTTTCTTGTTCTTGTCAAAAGTCTAGCAGCCGCATTTTGTACCAACTGTAATCTTTTAATGCTAGACATGGGGAGACCCGAAAATAATACGTTACAGTAATCGAGACGAGACGTAACAAACGCATGGATAATAATCTCAGCGTCTTTAGTGGACAGAATGGAGCGAATTTTAGCGATATTACGGAGATGAAAGAAGGCCGTTTTAGTAACGCTTTTAATGTGTGACTCAAAGGAGAGAGTTGGGTCGAAGATAATACCCAGATTTTTTACCGAGTCACCTTGTTTTATTATTTGGTTGTCAAATGTTAAAGTTGTATTATTAAATAGAGGTCGGTGTCTCGCAGGACCGATAATCAGCATTTCCGTTTTTTTGACGTTAAGTTGCAAAAAGTTAGTTCTCCCCTTGACTGCGTGGGTTCCATCTGGGTACTCCGGCTTCCTCCCACCTCCAAAGTCATGCACCTGGGGATAGGCCCCTCCCACCTCCAAAGACATGCACCTGGGGATAGGATGATTGGCAACACTAAATTGGACTCTTGTGTGGGAATGTTGTCTGTCTATCTGGCCCTTGCGATGAGGTGGCGACTTGTCCAGGGTGTACCCTGCCTTCCGCCCTGAGTGCGGCTGAGATAGGCTCCAGCGACCCCCGCGACCCCAAAGGGAATAAGCGGTAGAAAATGGATGGATGGATGGTGACGAAGCAGAAGCCGCCGCCTGGGTCAGCGTGTCGACAATGAGCCGTCTGCGTAAGCACTCATAATAACACGACTCGTAACTCCTTGGCGATCACTTGGGTCTCGCAGTTTTTTTTTTTCCACATAAGAAGCCAGAAATTCAAATATTTTTTCCGAACTGCACCCTGTTCTGTGTTTGAACATTCATTTCACGGCATGTTGCCTTTGATTGGAGGCCAAGGCCATGGTCCAAAGCAGCCATTAGAAGACATGTTTGGCTTCATGAAACACGGAGTGGTGTCAGAGATTAAGCAGGGATGCGAGGAGAGAGAGAGAGAGAGAGAGAGAGAGAGAGAGAGAGAGAGAGAGGCCAATGTGGGAGAAAGAGAAGGAAATGTCGGGATAAGACTTCCTAGACAGACTGTCTGGCTGCGGCGGGATCTCCCAGCACCCGGCGTCAAGTGATGCCGGGGTCAGAGGTTACTCGCCGCTGATGGATATCGGGCCGAGCTGTGTTTCCCTGGAAGAAGACAGGGAGTTGTTGTCTTTCACTCCCTTGCGTCTGGGAAGATACTTATGGGACTCCATCCTGACAACCTCTTCTACCTGCCCAAACCCCCGATGAGAGACCAGGATCGTACCCACAATCCACGCCTCTACGATTGCCCGTTACATGTTTTCATGTCCACACTAGGCTGGTCCCGATACCATTGCTTCGATACTTTTCTAAGTAAAGGGGACCTCAATTTAGTCCTTAAATAAAATAGTGAACAAACCAGACAACTTGTCTGTTAGTCCTGGTGGCTACAAGGCTCTTGTCTTACATTAAACACTAAGAAAACGGCAACAATTTATTTTGTGAACAAATATTGTCAGGTTCAAACACTGCTGACATCTAATAAACAGACCAGAAGCAAGGAATCATGCAGAGACAGAGTTCAATTTAGCTCATGAGGAGACACATGTGGCTGTATTCTTTTTACAGATCCAAACTTGTCCAATTAGGCGCAAGGTCTGGTCGGGGTTTGTTCTCCCGGAATGCAGAACGGACGGCTCCGGACGACAGCGTGAGGTAGGATAAGATTTATTGCTCATAAATCATAAATGTACTAGATCAACGTGCCGATCACTCGGGAAGCTAAGATTACGGTTTAGCACAGGATTCAGATCAGGAATACACCAAAGTGACGGTTGCATACCGCAAACAATGAAGCCACCCCGACTGTGGCGAGCAACGTGAATAAATAGCTCACTGATTAGTGCTCAACAGCAGGTGAACGTGCCGAGCACTAATCAGAGGCAGATGAAACCAATTAACAGCCGTGGTAACCAAAACAAACACCCAAAGTGCACAAAACAGGAACTAAGGGAGTCCAAAAATAACAAAACATAACTAAACAGAACATGATCCGGATCACGGATCATGACAAAACTACGTTTTCTCAAAAATCAAGCCCGCGAGCCTCCTCTATTTATTAGGAATGTCCCTATTACATCACTGTCGCTGAGGGAAGGGGGTAAACTTGACAACTCCAGGTAGAAACAATATATGATTATACAAAAATGCAAATATGTTGACACTTGGTGCTATCGCCCAGTTGCCTGGTCCCGGAGCCCAATGTTTGGCCTTGGCAGGCAGCTGGCCGAGTACCGGTGCTATCGCCCAGTTTCTGCTTTGCCTGGTCCCGGAGCCCAATATTTGGCCTTGGCAGTCAGCAGGCCGAGTACCGGTGCTATCGCCCAGTCTCTGCTTTGCCTGGTCCCGGAGCCCAATGTTTGGCCTTGGCAGTCAGCAGGCCGAGTACCGGTGCTATCGCCCAGTCTTTCCTTTGCCTGGTCCCGGAGCCCAATGTTTGGCCTTGGCAGGCAGCTGGCCGAGTACCGGTGCTATCGCCCAGTTTCTGCTTTGCCTGGTCCCGGAGCCCAATATTTGGCCTTGGCAGTCAGCAGGCCGAGTACCAGTGCTATCGCCCAGTTTGTGCTTTGCCCGGTCCCGGAACCCAATGTTTGGCCTTGGCAGTCAGCAGGCCGAGTACCCGTGCTATCGCCCAGTCTCTGTTTTGCCTGGTCCCGGAGCCCAATATTTGGCCTTGGCAGTCAGCAGGCCGAGTACCAGTGCTATCGCCCAGTCTCTGCTTTGCTTAGTCCCGGAGCCCAATGTTCGGCCTTGTCAGTCAGCAGGCCGAGTACCGGTGCTATCGCCCTGTCTCTGCTTTGTCTGGTCCCGGTACCCAATGTTCGGCCTTGGCAGTGAGCAGGCCAAGTACCGGTGCTATCGCCCAGTTTCTGCTTTGCCTAGTCCCGGTACCCAATGTTGGGCCTTGGCAGTCAGCAGGCCAAATCTGGACACAACACTGACAAAAGAGACTGGCAATCTTTTGGATTGCTAGCTCTGCACAAATACAGAAATACCACTTCAGCACAAATTGACAATATTTTATAGTAACGGCACTTCAGCATAAAGTTAGTGTGATAATATATACATAAATATTCTAACAACATAAAATGTCATCCTTTTCAAATATAACTGTTGATAAGGAAATAATACAAAATGTTAGAGAAATATCGTTACCTGGGTTTCATTTTAGAGCCAACATTGGGCTTGAAAAAAAACATATCAAACAGATGTGCCAGAGTCTTAAATTCAACTTAAAAATGTTCAAATGTTGATGGACCCGTAGCATTTTGTGGCTTTGAATGCCTCACAATCAAACACTTTTATGTTAAAATACTGAACAGATGTTTATTGGGATAAGGTAAACATGCTCTGGCGAAAGATTGTATGCCCCCTCTTTATTCTGAATTTCCCTGATTACATGGCAACAGCTGTTTCTAAGGGACCGGGGGTCATAAACAGCCATCGCCTTGGTTTACAACAGTTCAAAGAAGAGGTCGTAAAACTGTTCAATGAAGAGGTCGTAAAACGGTTCACAGATAAGGTTGCCTGGAGGGGAGTTTGTGGGTCTGGTGGACCCGTTGCATTTTGTGGCTTTTAATGAAACACTTTTATGTTAAAATACTGAACAGATGTTTATTGGGATAAGGTAAACAATCGAAAGACTGTACGCCCCCTCTTTTATTCGGACTTTCCCTGATTACATGGCAACAGCTGTTTCTAAGGTACGGGGGTCGTAAACTGCCGTCGCCTTGGATTACAACAGTTCAAAGAAAAGATGGTAAAACAGTTCAAAGAAGAGGTCGTAACACCGCCTGGAGGAGAGTTTGTGGGTCAGATGGACCTGTTGCATTTTGTGGCTTTTAATGCCTCACAATGAAACTCTTTTATCTTAAAATACTGAACAGATGTTTATTGGGATAAGGTAAACAATCGAAAGATTGTTCACCCCCTCTTTTATTCGGACTTTCCCTGATTACATGGCAACAGCTGTTTCTAAGGGACGGGGGTCGTAAACAGCCGTCGCCTTGGATTACAACAATTCAAAGAAAAGATGGTAAAACAGTTCAAAGAAGAGGTCGTAACACCGCCTGGAGGGGAGTTTGTGGGTCTGATGGACCCGATACATTTTGTGGCTTTTAATGCCTCACAATCAAACACTTTTATGTAAAAATACTGGACAGATGTTTATTGGGATAAGGTAAAATATCGAAAGACTGTACCCCCCCTCTTTTATTCGGACTTTCCCTGATTAAATGTCAACAGCTGTTTCTAAGGGACGGGGGTCGTAAACAGCCGTTGCCTTGGATTACAACAGTTCAAAGAAATGATGGTAAAACAGTTCAAAGAAGAGGTCGTAACACCGCCTGGAGGGGAGTTTGTGGGTTAGATGGACCCGTAGCATTTTGTGGCTTTTAATGCCTCACAATGAAACTCTTTTATGTTAAAATACTGAACAGATGTTTATTGGGATAAGGTAAACAATCGAAAGATTGTACACCCCCTCTTTTATTCGGACTTTCTCTGATTACATGGCAACAGCTGTTTCTAAGGGACGGGGGTCGTAAACAGCCGTCGCCTTGGATTACAACAGTTCAAAGAAAAGATGGTAAAACAGTTCAAAGAAGAGGTCGTAACACCGCCTGTAGGGGAGTTTGTGGGTCTGATGGACCCGATGCATTTTGTGGCTTTTAATGCCTCACAATCAAACACTTCTATGTAAAAATACTGAACAGATGTTTATTGGGATAAGGTAAACATGCTCTGGCGAAAGATTGTGTGCCCCCTCTTTTATTCGGACTTTCCCTGATTACATGGCAACAGCTGTTTCTAAGGGACGGGGGTCATAAACAGCCGTCGCCTTGGATTACAACAGTTCAAAGAAAAGATGGTAAAACAGTTCAAAGAAGAGGTCGTAACACCGCCTGGAGGGGAGTTTGTGGGTCTGATGGACCCGTTGCATTTTGTGGCTTTTAATGCCTCACAATCAAACACAAAATACTGAACCTTATCCCAATAAACATCTGTGCCTCCGGGCGACCTTTTCTGTGAACTGTTTTACGACCTCTTCTTTGAACTGTTTTACGACCTTTTCCTCGCACTGTGGTAATCAAAGGCATTGGCTGTTTACGACCCCTGTCCCTTAGAAACAGCTGTCGCCATGTAATCAGGGAAAGTCCGAATAAAAGAGGGGGCGCACAATCTTTCGCCGGAGCGTGCCGGGAGACTATCCAAGAGTACAGCCCAGACGTCTCTCCTCAAATTGAGCCAAATGTAATTCTGTCTCTGTTTAATTCTTTGCTTCGTGTCTTGTTTAATAGATGTTGTCAGATGACGGAGTAAAAGACGTTGTCGAAGGTGAGCCATATAGATAAGACTGCCCACAATAACAACGCATCCTGAAGCGACTGTATGTAGACCACAAGGAAGTGTTTTACATTTAGAAAATAAATCATGATATGACCCCTTTAATGCGTCCTATGGTCCAGAAAATACGATTTTTCAATACATGGGAAACCCTTCTTGTCTTTAAGTAAGAGATTTTTCTTATACAGAACACCAGCTGTCTTAAAGAAAAAAATGGTTCTGCGATAGCTCCACTTTGTTTTCAGAGAAAAATAAAGTATCTTCTGGACCAGGAGTGGGTATCTTTCTTAAGCATCATTTCTGCCTTTCAATAGGAACCCACAAGAAGCAGCATCTGCGAGCCACTAAAATGTGGGTTTGTTCCCTGGAGCCCTTAAGTCGCCTTATCCGATGCACTTAGACCGCCAACTGGATCCTTGGCGATCACTTGGAGAAAAGATAATGGGGGATAGTTGGCCTTATTAGTGTAAATAGTGCAATTGGACTCGTTGTCATAGAGAGGACTCAACTGTCCCAGAATGGATGTCAAAATATGTTTTGTGTTTTAATGTCTGATGCACAAAGACTTACAGTGTATACAGACAGACAGATATATACACACACATACACACACACACACACACACACACACACACACACGCACACACACACACACACACACACACACACACACACACACACACACACACACACACACACACACACACATATATATATCTGTACATATACATACATATATACAAATACCAGTATATACTATATATATATATATATATATATATATATATATATATATATATACATATATATATATATATGTATATATATATATATATATATATATATATATATACATATATATATATATATAGACATATATATATTTATATATATATATATATATCCACATATGTATACATATATACACACATACGTGTATATATACACACACATATACACAGGTATATGTATGTATATATGTATACTGTATTTATATAAATGAAAAAATAAATACAAAAAATATATATACACTTACATATATACAGGCGGATCGGTGCGGCGTCTTCAGTAATGCGGACGTTGTACCGATCCGTTGTGGTGAAGAAGGAGCTGAGCCGGAAGGCAAAGCTCTCAATTTACCGGTCGATCTACGTTCCCATCCTCACCTATGGTCATGAGCTTTGGGTCATGACCGAAAGGATAAGATCACGGGTACAAGCGGCCCAAATGAGTTTCCAGGTCTCTCCCTTAGAGATAGGGTGAGAAGCTCTGCCATCCGGGAGGGACTCAAAGTAAAGCCGCTGCTCCTCCACATCGAGAGGAGCCAGATGAGGTGGTTCGGGCATCTGGTCACGATGCCACCCGAACGCCTCCCTGGGGAGGTGTTTAGGGCACGTCCAACCGGTAGGAGGCCACGGGGAAGACCCAGGACACGTTGGGAAGACTATGTCTCCCGGCTGGCCTGGGAACGCCTCGGGATCCCCCGGGAAGAGCTAGACGAAGTGGCTGGGGAGAGGGAAGTCTGGGTTTCCCTGCTTAGGCTGTTGCCCCCGCGACCCGACCTCGGATAAGCGGAAGATGATGGATGGATGGATGGATGGATACATATATACATATATATATACTTATGCACATATGCATACATATATACACACATACATATATGTACATATACATATATATACATACCTGTGTATACTGTAAATATATATATATGTACATATATATATATATACACACACACACACATATATATACACACATACATATATGCACATATCCATAGATACATATATATACACACGTATATTTACATATAGAAATATATATTTTCATACATATACATACATAGAAACATGCATATACATATATTTGTATATATATATATATATTTGTATATATATATATATATATATATATATATATACATTTTCTACCACTTATTCCCTTTGGGGTCGCGTGGGGCACTGGTGCCTATCTCAGCTACAATCGGGCGGAAGGCGGGGTACACCCTGGTCAAGTCGCCACCTCATCGCACACACATATATATATATATATATATATATATATATGAACAACAGATAACATTAAAGTGACATTTACGTGCGAACTGATCGACAGGTGAATGATTGTTGCATCAACAGTGGCTAAGAACCCGAGTTCCCGACGCCGACGAGACCAGTAAAAAAATCAGACGATATTTTTTCTCCATCTTTGTGATCAACCAGCGCTGACATCGGCAGACGGTGAGTGGCATGAGAACAGCACCACCAGACCAACCAGCAGAAGCAATTGTCTTTAATGAGGGCCACAATTGCAGGGAGCTCCACATTCCGGGGCCTCTCACGTTTTTTTTTTCCACCGCCATGCATCTTGGAGCCTGCGGAGCCATTAACACGATACCAATCTGAACGCTGGCTCCAGTTGGGAATATCCCCCCCCCCAACAGCGGGCCCCTGAACACGACTAAACAATCGATAGCAGTGACAGATCCCTGTCAGGCTAGGTGTAATTACTGCGTGGTCGAGGAAGGATAGCGTGTGGGCATTGTGGTGACCCCACAATGCCAAGATAACCTTAGGAACCAACAACACATATGGAATAATGTCAATCGAATTAATCTGTTACACGATAAAACTGTGGCCTTCATAAAAACAGAACATGAGCGCACTGTTTTTTTTTTTTAAAGATCCTGTCGATCAATCAATGTTATTTATACAGCCTCTAGGGGAGACCGGGTGTATGGACTGGTCTCGAAGCACAGCTGGCAGGTGATTGGATTACCCAGCTGGGTAGGGAGTAATCATCCAATCACCTGCCATGCTTATCAGGAGCATCCAGGCCGACACACATGGTTGGAGTTGGAGTTGCTGGTGAGCGGACACGTTTGCTGGACATTTTCCGGAGAGAAAAAGCCAAAAAGACTGAAAAAGTCAGGGAGCGGAGACCGTCGTGAGGGGCTTCCAGACGCCAAGACTTAAAAGGTTTTAGCGTGGAGTACGGTCCTAGCGTGTGTGCGCTCACAAATACAGACATTGATAAAACCAGCTGTGAAGATCTGTCGGTATCAGGGGACCCACGGGAGAAAGACTACCACAATTACAATGTCTTAGCAAGCTGGGTAACGTTTGCTGTGGTCTGGAACAACATGGCACACAAACAACCATGAGAAATGCAGCCTATATGACATAGAGGGAATGCAAATATAAATGAAATACACAGAGGTCATCAATCAATCAATCAATGTTTATTTATAAAGCCCTAAATCACAAGTGTCTCAAAGGGCTGCACAAGCCACAATGACATCCTTTGTTTGGATCCCCAAAAAGGGCAAGGAAACACTCACAACCCAGTGTGTTGTCAATGTGAATGGGCGGGTCTTATTTATTTATTATTTATTATGTAATATCTAAATAATATTTGGATGAATGTTTAACGAATTATACATTTAAATAAAGAAAGGAAAAAATACATATAAGCATGTGTGTGGGAAAGGAGGGGGGGGGGGGGGGGGGGGTATTTGCCCTGATTTACCAATATAATTAATACTTGACTATCAAAACATATCCCATTAGACATATGTGTGGAAAAAAAATTTTTTGGGCCTATATAATTTTTAGATGTTATTTGGATACGTGATTCCATAGATTACAATTTCAGACTTAACAAAAATAAATATTAAAAAATTGTGGGGGGGAAAAAAGTGCATTTGCATCATACCCTAAATTGCATTAAAAATTATAATTCTATTTTGACATTTTATTTTTTTTAACTTAAAAACATATATATATATATATATATATAGCCCTGCGATAAGGTGGCGACTTGTCCAGGGTGTACCCTGCCTTCCGCCCGATTGTAGCTGAGATAGGCGCCAGCGCCCCCCGCGACCCCAAAAGGGAATAAGCGGTAGAAAATGGATGGATATATATATATATATATATATATATATATATATATATATATATTATCCAGGAATGTATTGGTAATTTGTTCAAATCATGGATTGAAACACTTTGAAAAAAAAACAACCCTAAAAACAAACCAACATTTTTTTTACCTATTTATATATATATATATATATATATATATATATATATATATGTATATATATATATATGTGTGTGTATATATGTATAAATATATATATAAATATATATATATATATATACATGTATATATATGTATATATATGTATAAATATATATATTTATATATATATATATATTTGTGTATATATATATATATATGTATATATATATGTCTGTATATGGTAGATGTATGAATATATATATATATCTATCTAAATATATATATATATATATACTGTATATATATATATATATATATATATATATATATATATATATATATATATATATATATATATGTATATATGTATATATATGCATGTGTGCAGATAAAAAAGGGTATTTACCCTGATTTGGATATCTTTGAATAATTTGATCAAAACGGAATTTACCAACTTACCAACTATTCTTAACATGGCTATCAATAAATATCCCATTTGACATATTTTTTTTATTTTTTAATTGTGGTTTAAAAAACTTGAAAAATGCAATAAACTGTGTAAAAAATATGTATACATATTGGCCTATATAATATTCAGATGGTATTTGGATACATGATTCCATTAAGTATAATTTCAGATTAAAAAATATATATATTTAAAAACTGTAAAATTGCATTCACAATTTTAATTCCATTTTAACATATTTTTTATTATTTATTTTTTTATAATCCCATTATCCAGGAATGTATTGTTAATATGTTCAAATCGTGGATTGAAACACTTTGAAAATAAAGTAATATATCATTATGTACTTACAAGTTCTCAAAACAAATATTAAAAAAAAAAAAAAAAAAAGGTACAAGGGTTTATTTTGGTGCTAACCCCACCGGGGAGGCGGCGGTTGCCTAGCAACAGCCTTTGTTTGGCAGCAGCAGGCCGGTGTTTGCAGTAACCAACGGCAGCGGTGTCAAAAATGCGAGGCACGTCGGAGACATAATATACAGGAGCCTGGCATCCTCTGCACACAGTCTGACCGTCTGATCCGCTCTGCAGGCGGCCTTGTTTGGAAGTGCCGACAAAAGCCAGAAGGAAGACGGGGAGGATCCCAGGAGGAGTCCTGGACCAGCAGCTGCAGAATCCTTCACAATGTAGGCTTCCTACTATGGTCACCTGTCCCCCACGCCTCGGTGTGGACCAGCCTTGTCCTACACCAGCAAAGTATACAGTAGTCTGTTCCAGGGTCTGGCTGGGCCAATCTTTAGTCTACATTTTTGAATTTGTAGGGTTTTATGCTGCCAACTACGGTACCCATCATCCATGAGTGAAATCAATACCTATACCAGTCCGGATGGTTCTTTTTCCTCTTTGGTCCGGAGGACACCACGTCCGCAGTTTCCAAAAAAATGTACACTCGTCAGATCACAGAACACTTTTCCACTTTTCATCAGTCCATCTTTAGATTAAACTCAGGCCCAGCGAAGCCGGCGGCGTCTCTGGGTGTTGTTGATAAATGGCTTTGGCTTCGCATAGTAGGGTTTTAACTTGCACTTATAAATGTGGCGACCGACTGTAGTTACTGACAGTGGTTTTCTGAAGTGTTCCTGAGCCCATGTGGTGATGTCCTTTACACACTGATGTCGCTTTTTGATGCAGGTGTGTGCAGTGAATTTTCCAGATTCTCTGAACCTTTTGATGATAGTATGGATGATATCCCTGAATTCCTTGCAATAGCTGGTTGACAAATGATGTTCTTTGCTCACACATTTATTGAAAAAAAGTGGTTGTCGTTTGTGAACGACTGAGCATTTCACGGAAGCCGCTTTCTATTGCCAATCATGGCACCCACCTGTTCCCATTTAGCCTGTTCACCTGCGGGATGTTCCAAATAAGTGTTTTGATGAGCATTTCACAATGTTTTCGGCCTTTTTTGCCCCTTGTGCCAGCTTTTTTGATACAATATTCATATTGTATGCTAATATTTGCAGAAATTAACAACGTTTTCCGGTTGGAACGTTAAGTATC
>NC_084616.1:13299011-13411511 GCF_033978795.1 Nerophis ophidion
AAAAAGTGAATAAAACAGCCAACACCACTAGCTATCGTGTGGTTTAGCTTCAGTTAAGAGGGGACAGAGAGACAGAGAATATAAGAGAACAAAATGACAAAGGATGACAACAACAACGACTGAGAAAACAATATAAAAAAAGACAATAAAAAAGCCAACACCACCGGCTGGTGTGTGGTTTAGCTTCAGTTAAGAGGGGACAGGGAGTCAGAGAATATAACGAACAAAATGTCAAATAACACCAACAACAACCATGAATAACAAGATAGAAAAAAGTTAATAAAACAGCCAACACCACCAGTTATCGTGTGGCTTAGCTTCAGTTAAGAGGGGACAGAGAGACAGAGAATATAGAGAACTAAATGACAAAGGACGACAACAACAACCGAGAAAACGATATAAACAAGACAATAAAAAACAGATATTTCCAGCTATTGTGTGGTTTAGCTTCAGTTAAGAGGGGACAGAGAAACAGAGAATATTAAAAAAACTAAATGCTAAATAAAAACAACATCCGTGAATGACGAGATAGAAATAAGTCAATGAAAAGCTGACACCATCGACTAGTGTGTGATTTAGCTTCAGTTAAGAGGGGACAGAGAGACAGAAAATATAAAAGAACAAAATGACAAAGGACGACAATAGCAACAACCGAGAAAACAATACAAACAAGACAATAAAAACAGATATTTCCAGCTATTTTGTGGTTTAGCTTCAGTTAAGAGCGGACAGAGAAACAGAGAATATAAAAGAACACAATGACAAATAACAACAACATCCATGAATGACAAGATAGAAATAAGTCAATAAAAAAAGCCAACACCACCAGCTACTGTGTGGTTTATCTTCAGTTAAGAGGGGACAGAGAGACAGAGAATATAAAGAACAAAATGACAAAGGACGACAACAATAACCGAGAAAACAATACAAACAAGACAATAAAAATAGATATTTCCAGCTATTGTGTGGTTTAGCTTCAGTTAAGAGGGGACAGAGAAACGGAGAATATAAAAAACAAAATGCTAAATAAAAACAACATCTGTGAATGACAAGATAGAAATAAGTCAATAAAAAAGCTGACACCACCGGCTAGAGTGTGGTTTAGCTTCAGTTAAGAAGGGACGGAGAGACAGAGAACCTAAAAGAACAAAATGACAAAGGGTGACAATAACAACAACCGAGAAAACAATATAAACAAGACAATAAAAACAGATATTTCCAGCTATTGTGTGGTTTAGCTTCAGTTAAGAGGGGACAGAGGGACAGAGAATATAAAGAACAAAATGTCAAAGGACGACAACAACAACAATTGGGAAAAACAATCTATAAAAACGACAATAAAAACAAACATTGCCAGCAATTGTGGGGTTTAGCTTGAGTTAAGAGGGGAAAGAGAGACAGAGAATACAAAGAATGAAATGACAAAGGACGACAAAAACAACAACAACCGAGAAAACAATAGAAACAAGACAATGAAAACTGATATTTCCAGCTATTTCGTGGTTTAGCTTCAGTTAAGAGGGGACAGAGAGACAGAGAATATAAAGAATGAAATGACAAAGGACGACAAAAAGAACAACATCCGAGAAAACAATACAAACAAGAAAATAAAAACAGATATTTCCAGCTATTTCGTGGTTTAGCTTCAGTTAAGAGGGGACAGAGAGTCAGAGAATATAAAGAACAAAATGTCAAATAACACCAACAACAACCATGAATAACAAGATAGAAAAAAGGGAATAAAACAGCCAACACCACTAGCTATCGTGTGGTTTAGCTTCAGTTAAGAGGGGACAGAGAGACAGAGAATATAAGAGAACAAAATGTCAAAGGATGACAACAACAACGACTGAGAAAACAATGTAAAAAAAGACAATAAAAAAGCCAACACCGCCGGCTAGTGTGCGGTTTAGCTTCAGTTAAGAGGGGACAGAGAGACAGAGAATATAAGAGAACAAAATGACAAAGGATGACAACAACGACTGAGAAAACAATATAATAAAAAGACAATAAAAAAGCCAACACCACCGGTCAGTGTGTGGTTTAGCTTCAGTTAAGAGGGAACAGGGAGTCAGAGAATATAAAGAACAAAATGTCAAATAACACCAACAACAACCATGAATAACAAGATAGAAACAAGTTAATAAAACAGCCAACAATATTAGCTATCGTGTGGTTTAGCTTCAGTTAAGAGGGGACAGAGAGAAAGAGAATATAAAGAACAAAATGACAAAGGACGACAACAACAACCGAGAAAACAATACAAACAAGACAATAAAAACAGATATTTCCAGCTATTGTGTGGTTTAGCTTCAGTTAAGAGGGGACAGAGAGACAGAGAATATAAAGAACAAAATGACAAAGGACGACAACAACAATCGAGAAAACAATACAAACAAGACAATAAAAATAGATATTTCCAGCTATTGTGTGGTTTAGCTTCAGTTAAGAGGGGACAGAGAAACGGAGAATATGAAAAACAAAATGCTAAATAAAAACAACATCTGTGAATGACGAGATAGAAATAAGTCAATAAAAAAGCTGACACCATCGACTAGTGTGTGGTTTAGCTTCAGTTAAGAGGGGACAGAGAGACAGCGAATATAAAAGAACAAAATGACAAAGGACGACAATAGCAACAACCGGGAAAACAATACAAACAAGACAATAAAAACAGATATATCCAGCTATTTTGTGGTTTAGCTTCAGTTAAGAGGGGACAGAGAAACAGAGAATATAAAAGAACAAAATGACAAATAACAACAACATCCATGAATGACAAGATAGAAATAAGTCAATAAAAAAAGCCAACACCACCAGCTACTGTGTGGTTTATCTTCAGTTAAGAGGGGACAGAGAGACAGAGAATATAAAGAACAAAATGACAAAGGACGACAACAACAACCGAGAAAACAATACAAACAAGACAATAAAAATAGATATTTCCAGCTATTGTGTGGTTTAGCTTCAGTTAAGAGGGGACAGAGAAACGGAGAATATAAAAAACAAAATGCTAAATAAAAACAACATCTGTGAATGACGAGATGGAAATAAGTCAATAAAAAAGCTGACACCACCAGCTAGTGTGTGGTTTAGCTTCAGTTAAGAGGGGACGGAGAGACAGAGAACCTAAAAGAACAAAATGACAAAGGGCGACAATAACAACAACCGAGAAAACAATATAAACAAGACAATAAAAACAGATATTTCCAGCTATTGTGTGGTTTAGCTTCAGTTAAGAGGGGACAGAGCGACAGAGAATATAAAGAACAAAATGTCAAAGGACGACAACAACAACAATTGGGAAAAACAATCTTTAAAAACGACAATAAAAACAAACATTGCCAGCAATTGTGGGGTTTAGCTTGAGTTAAGAGGGGAAAGAGAGACAGAGAATACAAAGAATGAAATGACAAAGGACGACAAAAACAACAACAACCGAGAAAACAATAGAAACAAGACAATGAAAACAGATATTTCCAGCTATTTTGTGGTTCAGCTTCAGTTAAGAGGGGACGGAGAGACAGAGAACCTAAAAGAACAAAATGACAAAGGGTGAAAACAACAACAACCGAGAAAACAATATAAACAAGACAATAAAAACAGATATTTCCAGCTATTGTGTGGTTTAGCTTCAGTTAAGAGGGGACAGAGGGACAGAGAATATAAAGAACAAAATGTCAAAGGACAACAACAACAATTGGGAAAAACAATCTATAAAAATGACAAGAAAAACAAAAATTGCCAGCAATTGTGTGGTTTAGCTTCAGTTAAGAGGGGACAGAGAGACAGAGAATAAAAAAGCCAAAATGAAAAACAACAACAACATCCAAGAATGAAAATATAGAAATAAGTCAATAAAAAAGCCAACACCACCAGCTAGTGTGTGGTTTATCTTCAGTTAAGAGGGGACAGACAGACAGAAAATACAGAGAACAAAATGATAAAGGACAATAACAACAACAACAACAACAACCTGAAAAAGCAATAAAACAAAGTCAATAAAAAGCCAACACCACCAGCTAGTGTGTGGTTTGGCTTCAGTTAAGAGGGGACAGAGAGACAGAGAATATAAAGAACAAAATGACAGACGACAACAACAACAACAACCGAGAAAACAATACAAACAAGACAATAAAAACAGATATTTCCAGCTATTGTGTGGTTTAGCTTCAGCTAAGAGGGGACAGAGGGACAGAGAATATAAAAAAAAAAAAAAGACAAACAACAACAACATCCAAGAATGAAAAGATAGAAATAAGTCAATAAAAAAGCCAACACCACCAGCTAGTGTGTGGTTTATCTTCAGTTAGGAGGGAACGGGCAGACAGAAAATACAGAGAACAAAATGATAAAGGACAATAACAACAACAACAACCTGAAAAAGCAATAAAACAAAGTCAATAAAAAGCCAACACCACCAGCTAGTGTGTGGTTTAGCTTCAGTTAAGAGGGGACAGAGAGACAGAGAATATGAAAAACAAAATGACAGAGGACGACAACAACAATAATCCGGAAAAACTATTTATAACAGAGACAATAAAAAAACAACATTGCCAGCTATTGTGTGGTTTAGCTTCAGTTAAGAGGGGACAGAGAGACAGAGAATTAAAAAAAACAAAGTGACAAACAACAACAACATCCAAGAATGAAAAGATAGAAATAAGTCAATAAAAAGGCCAACACCACCAGCTAGTGTGTGGTTTATCTTCAGTTAAGAGGGGACAGACAGACAGAAAATACAGAGAACAAAATGATAAAGGACAATAACAACAACAACAACAACCTGAAAAAGCAATAAAACAAAGTCAATAAAAAGCCAACACCACCAGCTAGTGTGTGGTTTGGCTTCAGTTAAGAGGGGACAGAGAGACAGAGAATATAAAGAACAAAATGATAGACGACAACAACAACAACAACCGAGAAAACAATATAAACAAGACAATAAAAACAGATATTTCCAGCTATTGTGTGGTTTAGCTTCAGCTAAGAGGGGACAGAGGGACAGAGAATATAAAAAAAAAAAAGACAAACAACAACAACATCCAAGAATGAAAAGATAGAAATAAGTCAATAAAAAAGCCAACACCACCAGCTAGTGTGTGGTTTATCTTCAGTTAGGAGGGGACAGACAGACAGAAAATACAGAGAACAAAATGATGAAGGACAATAACAACAACAACAACCTGAAAAAGCAATAAAACAAAGTCAATAAAAAGCCAACACCACCAGCTAGTGTGTGGTTTAGCTTCAGTTAAGAGGGGACAGAGAGACAGAGAATATGAAAAACAAAATGACAGAGGACGACAACAACAATAATCCGGAAAAACTATTCATAACAGAGACAATAAAAAAACAACATTGCCAGCTATTGTGTGGTTTAGCTTCAGTTAAGAGGGGACAGAGAGACAGAGAATTAAAAAAAAACAAAGTGACAAACAACAACAACATTCAAGAATGAAAAGATAGAAATAAGTCAATAAAAAAGCCAACACCACCAGCTAGTGTGTGGATTATCTTCAGTTAAGAGGGGACAGACAGACAGAAAATACAGAGAACAAAATGATAAAGGACAATAACAACAACAACAACAACAACAACCTGAAAAAGCAATAAAACAAAGTCAATAAAAAGCCAACACCACCAGCTAGTGTGTGGTTTGGCTTCAGTTAAGAGGGGACAGAGAGACAGAGAATATAAAGAACAAAATGACAGACGACAACAACAACAACAACCGAGAAACCAATATAAACAAGACAATAAAAACAGATATTTCCAGCTATTGTGTGGTTTAGCTTCAGCTAAGAGGGGACAGAGGGACAGACAATGTAAAGAAAAAAATGAAAAATAACAACAACAAAAACCATGAATAACAAGATAGAAAAATGTCAATAAAAAAGCCAACACCACCAGCCAGTGTGTGGTTTAGCTTCAGTTAAGAGGGGACAGAGAGTCAGAGAATATAAAGACAAAGGACGACAAGGGTGCGGTTCTTACGTGTATCTGTGGCACTGCGACTCGATGCAGACCAGAACTCGGATGTTGTCCCGGGCCTTCAGTTGGCTCTTGCTTCTCTTCACCTCGCTGTGGTCTGCAAACAATGTGAAATGGTAACACAAGGGAATAAGCGGTAGAAAACGGATGGATGGAAAACAGAATACAATGATTTGCAAATCCTTTTCAACCCATATTCAGTTGAAGAGACTAAAAATAGCAATGAATTACTCCCTATATGTGTATATGTATATATATATATATATATATATATATATATATATATATATATATATGTATTTGTTTATATTTATTTGATTAAATTTCTGTTTATTATTATCAATTTATCATTTATTTTTTGTTTATTTAATTGATGTATTTGTAGATACTACTTTGTTTTTGTTTTTGTATTCTTTTTATTTGTTGTTGTTTTTTTTTTTTTGCGTTTTTTTGCGGTGAGGGGTGGTATTATTGGGATATAGACAAAAAATACTTTTGACATTTAGGGCAGACAACAGATGATGTATGTGAATATGATTTAATGGATACAAATAAAATGAAAAAAAAAAAATAAAAAAAATAAAAAATAAAAATAAAAGACTACAAAAACAAGATATTTAAAGTTCCCACTGAGAAACCTACATTTTTTTTTTCATTTAGAATTTAATGGCAGCAAAACTTTGCCATAAAGTTGTCACGGGGCATTTTTACCACTGTGTACATGGCCTTTCCTTTAAAAAAAACACTCAGTAAACGTTTTAGGAACTGACGAGAACCATTTTTGAAGCTTTTCATGTGGAATTCTTTCCCGTTCTTGCTTGATGTACAGCTTAAGTTGTCCAACGCCAAGTTCACGTGTTTTCGAAAAATACCGTCTTTATCCTCGGGCTGGGCAGATCAAATGATATCAACATACATCCCGATGGACACGTAATCAAAACCAATGATATATATTTTTTGGGTGGGAAGGAACCGGAAATGACGGGAACACAGCTAAACAGGAAACAGGAAGTGTCACAGCCAATCACGTAACAGTATCTACCAAGTTTGGGTGCGCCGTCTCGCTGTGGATTCTCTGCATGGAGTGAGAAGACAAACTGTGATATCTGGATTTATCAACTCAATAACTTAGTTTTGTTGGCACTTCTAATGTGTCGTTTTGATAGGTTGCTTCCCAAACTACTGGGTAGTGTTCTATAGTTTTTACACTACTGCCATCTAGTGTCTCGAATCTGCAACTACCTTTAAATCTACTGCAATTATTTTACCACCTTTTATAGGCCATAAAATTATCAATAATTATCGATATGGATCGTGATACGGTTTTCCGCCATATCGCCCAACCTGACATGATTCATTTGAGCTTGCAACCGGTGTTGATTTCTACGCTGCCACCACAGTTCACCGTGTCTAATTTCACTTCCCTTTTCTTTGACGCACTGCAGTCAGAGATTGGCTGAATCGTGATTTACCGACGTGGAGGTTGGCGGAGAACTGGTAGATCCCTGTGACGGGGGCCGTGAATCTGCCCGTCGACTGGTCCATGCCGGACCCTCTGAGGAAGGCTCCCTTGGCCAGCGGCTGAAAACACAACCAGAGCTCGTCAACAAAACCGCGGGAACGGGAAGACAGGATTTACAGGGGACAGACGGACAGAGAGTGTAAAGAACAAAATGTCAAGGGACGAAAACAAAAACAATCGGGAAAAACAATATATAATAACGACATTAAAAACAAACATTGCCAGCTAATTTGCTGTTTAGTTTATTTTAAGAGGGGACAAAGAGACTAAGAGTATAAAGAACAAAATGTCAAAGGACGACAACAACAACAATCGGGGGAAAAACAATATTTTAAAAAAAGCAATAAAAACAAACATCGCCAGCAAATGTGTGGTTTAGTTTCATTTAAGAGGGGACAGACAGGCAAAGAGTATAAAGAACAAAATGTCAAAGGACGACAACAACAGTTGCGAAAAACAATATACAGAAACGACAATAAAAAAACAAACATTGCCAGCTATTGTGTGGGTTAGTTTCATTTAAGAGGGGACAGACAGACAAAGAGGATAAACAACAAAATGTCAAAGGACGACAACCACAACAATTGGGAAAAACAAATATATAAAAAAATGAAATAAAAACAGACATTGCCAGCTAATGTGTGGGTTAGTTTCTTTTAAGAGGGGACAGACAAACGAAGAGTATAAACAACAAAATGTCAAAGGACGACAACAACAGCAATCAGGAAAAATATATATTTAAAGAAAAAAACAATAAAAACAAACATCGCCAGCTAATGTGTGGTTTAGTTTCATTTAAGAGGGGACAGACAGGCAAAGAGTATAAAGAACAAAATGTCAAAGGACGACAACAACAACAGTCGCGAAAAACAATATACAGAAACGACAATAAAAACAAACATTGCCAGCTATTGTGTGGGTTAGTTTCATTTAAGAGGGGACAGACAGACAAAGAGTATAAACAACAAAATGTCATAGGACGACAACCACAACAATTGGGAAAAACAAATATATAAAAAAATGAAATAAAAACAGACATTGCCAGCTAATGTGTGGGTTAGTTTCATTTAAGAGGGGACAGACAGACAAAGAGTATACAGAACAAATTATCAAGGGACGACACCAACAACAATCGTGAAAAACAATATATATATAAAAACTAAATAAAAACAGACATTGCCAGCTAATGTGTGGTTTTGTTTCATTTAAAAGGGGACAGACAAAGAATATAAAGAACAAAATGTCAAAGAACAACAACAACAATCGGGAAAAACTATATATAAATAAAAACAACAATAAAAACAGACATTGCCAGCCAAAGTGTGGTTTAGTTTAATTTAAGAGGGGACAGATAGACAAAGAGTATGAAGAACAAAATGTCAAAGGACGACAACAACAATAATCGGCAAAAATTATACATATAAAAACAACAATAAAAACAGACATTGACAGCTAAGGAGTGGCTTAGTTTCATATGAGAGGGGACAGACAGACAAAGAGTGTAAAGAACAAAATGTCAAAGGATGACAACAACTGGGGAAAACAATATATAAAAACGACAATAAAAACAAACATTGCCAGCTGATGTATGGGTCAGTTTCATTTAAGAAGGGACAGACAGACAAATAATATAAAGAACAAAGACAAATAATATAAAGAACAAAATGTCAAAGGAGGACAACAACAACAATTGCAAACAACGATATACAGAAACGACAATAAAAAACAAACATTGCCAGCTATTGTGTGGTTTAGTTTCATTTAAGAGGGGACAGAGAGACAAAGAGTATAAACAACAAAATGTCAAAGGAAGACAACAACAACAATTAGGAAAAACAATATATAAAAAGGCAATAAAAACAGACATTGCCAGCTAATGTGTGGCTTAGTTTCATTTAAGAGGGGACAGACAGACAACGAGTATAAAGAACAAAATGTCAAAGTACAACAACAACAATCGGGAAAAACAATATTAAAAAAAAATGCAATAAAAACAGACATCGCCAGCTAATGTGTGGCTTAGTTTCATTTAAGAAGGGACAGACGGACAAAGAGCATAAAGAACAAAATGTCATTGGACGACAACAACAACAATTGGGGAAAAAATACATATAAAACGACAGTAAAAACAGACATCGCCAGCTAATGTGTGGCTTAGTTTCATTTAAGAGGGGACAGAGAGACAAAGAGTAAAAAGAACAAAATGCCAAAGGACGACGACAACAACAACAATTGCGAAAAACAATATACAGAAACGACAATAAAAAACAAACATTGCCAGCTATTGTGTGGTTTAGTTTCATTTAAGAGGGGACAGACAGACAAAGAGTATAAAGAACAAAATGTCAAAGGAAGACAACAACAACAATTAGGAAAAACAATATATAAAAAATTGAAATAAAAACAGACATTATCAGCTAATGTGTAGTTTAGTTTCATTTGAGAGGGGACAGACGCACAAAGAGTATAAAGAACAAAATGTCAAAGGACAACATCAACAACAATCGGGAAAAACAATATATTAAAAAAATGCAATAAAAACAGACATCGCCAGCTAATGTGTACTTTAGTTTCATTTAAGAAGGGACAGAGAGACAAAGAGCACAAAGAACAAAATATCATTGGACGACAACAACTACAATTGGGGAAAAAACATACAAAAACGACAATAAAAACAGACATCGCCAGCTAATGTGTGGTTTAGTTTCATTTAAGAGGGGACAGAGAGACAAAGAGTAAAAAGAACAAAATGTCAAAGGACGACAACAACAACAATTGGGAAAAACAGTATATAAAAAGAGGCAATAACAACAGACAGCGCCAGCTAATGTGTGTTTTAGTTTCATTTAACAGGGGACGGACACACAAAGAGTATAAAGAACAAAATGTCAAAGGACGACAACAACAACAATTGGAAAAAAAATGATATAAAAAGGCAATAAAAACAAAAATCACCAGCTAATGTGTGGCTTAGTTTCATTTAGGAGGGGACAGACAGACAAAGAGTATAAAGAACAAAATGTCAAAGGACGACAACAACAACAATCGGGAAAAACAATATATCAAAAATAATGCAATAAAAACAGACATCGCCATCTAATGTGTACTTTAGTTTCATTTAAGAAGGGACAGACAGATAAAGAGTACAAAGAACAAAATGTCAAAGGACGACATCAACAACAACCATTAGGAAAACAATATATAAAAAAGGCAATAAAAACAAAAATCACCAGCTAACGTGTACTTTAGTTTCATTTAAGAAGGGACAGACGGACAAAGAGCATAAAGAACAAAATGTCATTGGACGACTACAACAACAATTGGGAGAAAAATACATATAAAAACGACAATAAAAACAGACATGACCAGCTAATGTGTGGTTTAGTTTAATTTAAGAGGGGACAGAGAGACAAAGAGTAAAAAGAACAAAATGTCAAAGGATGACAACAACAATTGGGAAAAACAGTATATAAAAAGATGCAATAACAACAGACATTGCCAGCTAATGTCAAAGGACGACAACAACAACAATTAGGAAAAACAATATATAAAAAAGGCAATAAAAACAGACATTGCCAGCTAATGTGTGGCTTAGTTTCATTTAGGAGGGGACAGACAGACAAAGAGTATAAAGAACAAGATGTCAAAGGACGACAACAACAACAATCGGAGAAAACAAATATATTAAAAAAATGAAATAAAAACAGACATTGACAGCTAATGTGTGGTTTAGTTTCATTTAAGAGGGGACAGACACACAAAGAGTATAAAGAACAAAATGTCAAAGGATGACAAAAACAACAATCGGGAAAAATAGTATATAAAAAGATGCAATAACAACAGACATTGCCAGCTAATGTGTGGTTTAGTTTCATTTAAGAGGGGACAGACACACAAAGAGTAGAAAGAACAAAATGTCAAAGGACGACAACAACAATTAGGAAAAACAATATATAAAAAAGGCAATGAAAACAAAAATCACCAGCTAATGTGTGGTTTAGTTTCATTTAAGAGGGGACAGACAAAAAAATATAAAAAACAAAATGTCAAAAGGACGACGACAACAACAACAATTAGGAAAAACAATATATAAAAAAGGCAATAGAAACAGAAATCGCCAGCTAATGTGTGGTTTAGTTCCATTTAAGAGGGGACAGACAAAAAAATATAAAAAACAAAATTTCAAAGGACGACGACAACAACAACAACAATTAGGAAAAACAATATATAAAAAATGCAATAAAAACAGAAATCGCCAGCTAATGTGTGGCTTGGTTTCATTTAAGAGGGGACAGACAGACAAAGAGTATAAAGAACGAAATGTCAAAGGATGACATCAACAAGAACAATTAGAAAAAAAAATTATATAAAAAGGCAATACAAACAAACATCGCCAGCTAATGTGTGGCTTAGTTTCTTTTAAGAAGGACAGACGGACAAAGAGCATAAAGAACAAAATGTCAAAGGATGACAACACCAACAACAATTAGGAAAAACAATATATAAAAAAGGCAATAAAAACAAACATCGCCAGCTAATGTATGGCTTAGTTTCATTTAAGAAGGGACAGACCGACAAAGAGCAAAAAGAACAAAATGTCATTGGAATACAACAACAATTGGGAAAAAAATACATATAAAAACGACAAAAAAAAAAAGACATCGCCAGCTAATGTGTGGTTTAGTTTAATTTAAGAGGGGACAGAGAGACAAAGAGTAAAAAGAACAAAATGTCAAAGGATGACAACAACAATTGGGAAAAACTGTATATAAAAAGATGCAATAACAACAGACATTGCCAGCTAATGTCAAAGGACGACAACAACAACAATTAGGAAAAACAATATATAAAAAAGGCAATAAAAACAGACATTGCCAGGTAATGTGTGGCAAAGAGTATAAAGAACAAGATGTCAAAGGACGACAACAACAACAATCGGAGAAAACAAATATATTAAAAAAATGAAATAAAAACAGACATTGACAGCAAATGTGTGGTTTAGTTTCATTTAAGAGGGGACAGAGAGACAGAGTAAAAAGAACAAAATGTCAAAGGATGACAACAACAACAATCGGGAAAAATAGTATATAAAAAGATGCAATAACAACAGACATCGCCAGCTAATGTGTGGTTTAGTTTCATTTAATAGGGGACAGACAAAAAATATAAAAAACAAAATGTCAAAGGACGACGACAACAACAACAATTAGGAAAAACAATATATAGAAAAGGCAATAAAAACAGAAATCGCCAGCTAATGTGTGGTTTAGTTTCATTTAAGAGGGGACAGACAAAAAAATATAAAAAACTAAATTTCAAAGGACGACGACAACAACAACAACAATTAGGAAAAACAATATATAAAAAAGGCAATAAAAACAAACATCGCCAGCTAATGTGTGGCTTAGTTTCATTTAAGAAGGGACAGACGGACAAAGAGCATAAAGAACGGAATGTCAAAGGACGACATCAACAACAATTGGGAAAAAAATACATATAAAAACGACAAAAAAAAAAGACATCGCCAGCTAATGTGTGGCTTAGTTTCATTTAAGAGGGGACAGACAGGCAAAGAGTATACAGAACGAAATGTCAAAGGATGACAACAACAATTAGGACAAACAATATATAAAGAAGGCAATAAAAACAAAAATCACCAGCTAATGTGTGGTTTAGTTTCATTTAATAGGGGACAGACAAAAAATATAAAAAACAAAATGTCAAAGGACGACGACAACAACAACAATTAGGAAAAACAATATATAGAAAAGGCAATAAAAACAGAAATCGCCAGCTAATGTGTGGTTTAGTTTCATTTAAGAGGGGACAGACAAAAAAATATAAAAAACTAAATTTCAAAGGACGACGACAACAACAACAACAATTAGGAAAAACAATATATAAAAAAGGCAATAAAAACAAACATCGCCAGCTAATGTGTGGCTTAGTTTCATTTAAGAAGGGACAGACGGACAAAGAGCATAAAGAACGGAATGTCAAAGGACGACATCAACAACAATTGGGAAAAAAATACATATAAAAACGACAAAAAAAAAAGACATCGCCAGCTAATGTGTGGCTTAGTTTCATTTAAGAGGGGACAGACAGGCAAAGAGTATACAGAACGAAATGTCAACGGATGACAACAACAATTAGGACAAACAATATATAAAGAAGGCAATAAAAACAAAAATCACCAGCTAATGTGTGGCTTAGTTTCATTTAAGAGGGGACAGACAAAAAAAAGAAAGAACAAAATGTCAAAGGACGACAACAACTGGGAACAAACAGTATAAAAAAGACAATCCAAAACATCTGAGGATGACTCCCCCGGCCAACGGGCTGACAACACAACCGCGTGACACCAGTGGAACAGGAAGACGGTTTCCCAAACGAAGGTGTTTTTCAGCCACCACGCCATGAAGGCGGCGCCATGCTGGAAGTGCTCAACAGGCGCGCCTGTTCCTCCAGGTCTCTATTTCTGTCCTCCCCGACTGTCGTCCAAGTCGCACACAGGCTGTCTTTTGTGCGCCGTCCACAGCCTGATGCGGGCAATTGGAGGGGATATTTGGGAGGGGGCGGAGCCTCCAGGCGTGCGTGATGCCAGGAACCACAAGGGCATCACTTTTATGTAAAAAAATAAATAAATGTGCAGAGCAGGGGTCACCAACGCGGTGCCCGCGGGCACCAGGTCGCCCGTAAGGACCAGATGAGTCACCCGCTGGCCTGTTCTAAAAATAACTCAAATAGCAACACTTACCAGTGAGCTGCCTCAATTTTTTAAATTGTATTTATTTACTAGCAAGCTGGGCTCGCTTTGCTTGACATTTTTAATTCTAAGAGAGACAAAACTCAAATAGAATTTGAAAATCCAAGAAAATATTTGAAAGACTTGGTCTTCACTTGTTTAAATAAATTCATTTATTTTTTTACTTTGCTTCTTATAAATTTCAGAAAGACAATTTTAGAGAAAAAATACAACCTTAAAAAGGATTTTAGGATTTTTAAACACATATACCTTTTTACCTTTTAAATTCCTTCCTCTTCTTTCCTGACAATTTAAATCAATGTTTAAGTAAATTATTTTTTTTCATTGTAAAGAATAATAAATACATTTTAATTTAATTCTCCATTTTAGCTTCTGTTTTTTCGACGAATAATATTTGTGAAATATTTCTAAAATTCAAAAAAATTATTCTGGCAAATCTAGAAAATCTGTGGAATCAAATTTAAATCTTATTTCAAAGTCTTTTGAATTTCTTTTAAAATTTTTGTTCTGGAAAATCTAGAAGAAATAATGATTTGTCTTTGTTAGAAATATAGCTTGGTCCAATTTGTTATATATTCTAACAAAGTGAAGATTGGATTTTAACCTATTTAAAACATGTCATCAAAATTCTAAAATTAATCTTAATCAGGAAAAATTACTAATGATGTTTTGATTTTTCAAAAAGATTGGAATGAGCTAGTTTTTCTCTTAATTTTTTTCGGTTGAATTTTGAATTTTAAAGAATCGAAATTGAAGATAAACTGTTTCAAAATTTAATTTTCGTTTTTTTCGCGTTTTCTCCACTTTTAAACCGTTCAATTAACTGTTTTTTTCATCATTTATTCTCCCCAAAAAATTTTCCGTAAAAGGGAAAAAATGTACGACGGAATGACAGACAGAAATACCCCTTTTTTTAAATATATATAGATTTATTTATCAAAGGTAAATTGAGAAAATTGTCTATTTCTGGCAATTTATTTAAGTGTGTATCAAACTGGTAGCCCTTCGCATTAATCAGTACCCAAGAAGTAGCTCTTGGTTTCAAAAAGGTTGGTGACCCCTGCTGTAGACTAAGCATGTTCTTTACTTTCTGATACAATTATTAAAAAAAAAAAAAAAAAAATCTAAATTTTTATTTTTTTTAATCCAACCTAAGAAGGACTCCCCAATTATTGTGGCTGTAGGCAACCTCTTATCTTTTTTTTTTTTTGGATGGCAGTAGCTGCATCGAGTAGCTCATCCTGTTCTGCATGCGCTACTAAACGGCGTATTGGTTTGAGAAAATCATCAGCCTTGTTTTCGATACAATACCAAAATGGGAGTATCGGCCGATACTGCCATCGATCCGATTCGATATCAGCACGAATCATAGTACATACTTTTATTATTTTGTTAGAAAAGACTTAAACGAGTGCAATTACTCAAAGAACAACGGTAGGTATGAAAAACACTCACCTCATGCTGTCTTTAAGTTAAAATGGAGTGGTATTTTTTTCCCGTTGTTGCAATACAACTACATTGAACATTTTAAAATACAAAAATAAAAAATAAAATTCAATGTAAACAAGTATCAAAAAATTCATGTTTCATATTGCTTACACATACAAACGTATCAGAAAGAATCCAGTAACAAACGTGTCCACGTCGGTCAAATAAGCAATTTGCAACTACAAATATTTGATACTTGTTTAGATTGAAAAATGTGACGTTTTAAATTGTTGTATCGTTTAATTACAGACTGTAGCTCGTGTGCTATTGTGTGCTTATCTGTTGTGTAGCTGCGACCCGGCAATGTTCACCTTTTTGGGAATGGCTTGACTGAAATACAGGAAAAGACCAAACTTGTGTGTTTATGGGAAGATTCAGACGTTGACTGACTGTCCAGATTTGCACATGCCGCAGGATTGCTTGTATCGTACATTTCAGATGTACGTCGATATCATCCGATACTTTTTTTTTTGCTGATATCGGACTGATATTCGATATCTGTATCGGCTCGGGACACTCCTAATTACAACATTGATTGTGTCACTGCGGTTTGTGTTAAATTACAGACTGTAGCTTGTGTGCTATTGTGTGCTTATCTGTTGTGTAGCTGCGAGCCGGCAATATTCACCTTTTTGGGAATGACTTGACTGAAATACAGGAAAAGACCAAACGTGTGTGTTCATGGGAGGATTCAGATGTTAACTGACTTAAGTCGTTCAAACTCTACTATGCAAAGCGAAAGCCATTTATCAACAACACCCAGAGGTGGGCCCGAGCTCATCTAAGAAGGATTTGCACATGCTGCAGGACTGCTTGTATCGGACATTTCAGATGTAAATCGGTATAATCCGATATTCAATATCAGTATCGGATCAGGACACCCCTAATTATAAACCCGAAACCAGTGAAGTTGACATGTTGTGTAAATGATAAATACAAACACAATACAATGATTTGCAAATCCTTTTCAACTTATATTCAAAATTCACACATTTTCAATGGGATGCAGGTTGTTGAACTCTCTCACTATGAAGCCACGCTGTTGCAACACGTGGTTTGGCATTGTCTTGCTGAAATAAGCAGGGGCATCCATGATAACGTTGTTTGGATGGCAACATGTGTTGCTCCAAAACCTGTATGTACCTTTCAGCATTAATGGTGCCTTCACAGATGTGTAAGTTACCCATTCCTTGGCGACTAATACACCCCCATACCATCACACATGCTGGCTTTTCAACTTTGCGCCTATAACAATCCGGATAGTTCTTTTCCTCTTTGGTCCGGAGGACACAGCATCCACAGTTTTCAAAAACTATTTGAAATGTGAACTCATCAGACCACAGAATACTTTTTCCACTTTGCATCAGTCCATCTTTGATGAGCTCGGGCCCAGCGAAGCCGGCGGGCGTTTGTGGGTGTTGTTGATAAATGGCTTTCACTTTGCATAGTAGAGTTTGAACTTGCACTTACAGATGTAGCGACAGAAGTGTTCCTGAGCCCATGTGATGATATCCTTTACACACTGATGTTGCCTTTTTGATGCAGTACCAAGAATTCAATGTTGGTTTTCAGCCTTGCCGCTTATGTGCACTGATTTCTACAGATTCTCTGAACCTTTTGATGATATTACAGACCGTTGATGATGAAATCCCTAAATTCCTTGCAATAGCTGGTTGAGAAATGTTGTTCTTAAACAATTTTACTAATGCATTTGTTGACAAAGTGGTGACGACTGAGCATTTCACAGAATCTACTTTTTATACCCAATCATGGCACCCGCCTGTTCCCAATTAGCCTGTCCAACTGTGGGATGTTCCAAATAAGTGTTTGATGAGCATTCCTCAACTTTCTCTGTCTTCTTTGCCACTTGTGCCAGCTTTTTTGAAACATGGTTGCGGAGAGCAAACGTACCGTCTGGAAGTTTGGGAGCTCCATCAGAGTCTTCTTGTCCACCAGCACGGGTCCTTTGAGCTTGCAGTGGAAGGCCTCCTGGATCCTGCGGTAGTGGGTCAGGTCCTCCTGTAGCGTGAGGAGAGGAACGGGGAGCTGGCCGGACACGACTTGTCGGTCCAAAGACGCGGCCCGTCTCTCCGTCGCCTCTGTAGTCCCGCAACAAGACAAGGACATCTATAACCCTGTCTATATATACATATATATATATATATATATATATATATATATATATATATATATATATATATATATATATATATATATATATATATATATATCCATGTCAGGTCTACCTTTTATCATCTCTTTGAACTCCTGCAGAAGAACCTCTTGGGTGACCTCAGCTCCGGGCGAGCCGGGTGGGCCTTGCGGGCCTGCAGGACCAGGAGGACCAGCTGGGCCGGGCTGGGGAGAGACACACTCAAAGTTTAGCATAGAATCCAAACTTTCTTACCATTTTCCATTGGATGAGGTCCTCAGATTGTCAGAATACAGTTTAGCATAGAATCCAAACTTTCTTACCATTTTCCATTGGATGAGGTCCTCAGATTGTCAGAATACATGTTTTATGCATTTATATTTCGATGAGGTCCTCAGATGGTCAGAATACATATTTTATGCATTTATATATATCGATGAGGTCCTCAGATTGTCAGAATACATGTATTATGCATTTATATTTCGATGAGGTCCTCAGATTGTCAGAATACGAATTTTATGCATTTATATTTCGATGAGGTCCTCAGATTGTCAGAATACATGTTTTATGCATTTATATTTCGATGAGGTCCTCAGATTGTCTAAATACATGTTTTATACATTTATATTTCGATGAGGTCCTCAGATTTTCAGAATACGAATTTTATACATTTATATTTCGATGAGGTCCTCAGATTGTCAGAATACATGTTTTATGCATTTATATTCCGATGAGGTCCTCAGATTGTCAGAATACATGTTTTATGCATTTATATTTCATTAGATAACTAATAAAATTAGCAATAAATGGGCTGTTTGAGGGTTGCCCCGGTACCAAAATGTATTTCGATACTTTTCAATGCCACAAAAATGGCATTACTGGCTTTATTTTAACAAAAACAATCTAAATGTACATTAAAAATGTGTTCATTATTGTAATTTAGTCCTTAAATAAATTAGTGAACATACAAGGAAACTTGTCTTTTAGTAGTAAGTAAACAAACAAAGGCTCCTAATTAGTATGCAATAACATATTGTGCCATTTATCTACCTATTATTTTGTCAACATTAGAAAGGACAAGCTGTAAAAAATGTTTAATAATCCACTTGTTCATTTACTGTTAATATCTACTTATTTTCTGTTTCATCATGTTCTTTATACACTTCTGTTAAAATGTAATAATCACTTATTATTCTCTTGTTTGATTAGTTTTGGATGATACCACACATTTAGGTATTGATCCGATACCAAGCAGCTACAGGATCATACAATGGTCATGTTCAAAGTCCTCATGTGTCCAGGGACGTATTAACTGAGTTTATAAACACAAAATGAATTTAAAAAAAAAAGGAAAACATTTTTTGTGATGATAAAAAATATCAATTTAATCATAGTAGTATCAACTAGATACACTCTTGTACTTGGTATCATTACAGTGGATGTCAGGTGTAGATCCACCCATGGCATTTGTTTACATTCAGGCGCGCTAGCTTTTGTTAGCAGTGACGCCAACGAGCTATTGTATCCTCCTACGGTGTGTAGTGAACCATGTTTAGCTATTCCTCGTCCTCCAGTGATAATGGTACTTGTAGGAAACTACAGGATCACACATTGGTCATATTCAAAGTCATCATGTGTCCAGGGGCGTATTTACCGAGTTAATAAACATAATATTAGTTTTTTTAAAAAGGAAAAAATACTTTGTGATGATAAACAAAATATCGATGTAATCATAGAAGTATCGACTAGATAAGTCCCTGTACTTGGTATCATTACAGTGGATGTCAGGTGTAGATACACCCATGGCGTTTGTTTACATTGTGACACCGGTGAGCTATTGTATCCTCCTACGGTGTGCAGGGAAGCATGTTTAGCTATTCCTCATTCTCCATTGTAATATCATTATAATAATTTTAAAATTCACAACGATGGTAATAATTGTCATGATAACCAAAATATAATAACATTAATAGTCATCACCATAATCAAATTAATATGAACAATGATACCAAAGATAATGCAATAATAATAACACTTATACCAGCAATAACAGGAATAATAATAATAATTCTACTAATAATAACTGTAAACATAATCATATAAGCAATAATAATCATCATAATACAAAATTATAGTAGCACTAACCATAATAACGATGAATACAACAATAATAAGTATAAATGTTAAAATTAAAATATGCCAATAATAATTGTGGTTGCAATAATAATAATAAAAAGAATAACACTTGTACCAGCAAAAATAGGAATTATAATATTAATTCTACTTATAATAGTATATACATAATCATAATAGCAATAACAACCATCATAATACAAAAATATAGTAGTACTAACCATAGTAGCGATGAATATAATAATAATCATTATAAATATTAAAATAAAAAAGTATAAGAATAATTGTGGTTATATTATTAAAGTGATAATTATTGAAATATTGAGAATTTAAAAAATAATAATAACAGTCGTCATTACCAAAATATAATAAACATAATAATAAATAATCATAAAAAAATAAATAATGAGAATCATAATAACGATAATACAATAATAATACATGTAAGATCAATACTAATACCAGCAATAATAATAATAATTTTGATCATCATGATGATAGGCATACATCTTAAAATAAAAAATGATAATAATAATTGTGGTTGTATTATTAAAGTGATAATAATTATTAAAATAATGACAATTAAAAATAATAATAATAATAGTTGTCATTACTAAAATATAATAAAAACAATAATAAATCATAATCGGAAAAAATAAAAGCAATAATGGTAATCGTAATAACGATAATACAATAATAATCTATATAATATTAATACTAATATTAGCCATAATGCTAATCATTTTGATCATCATGATGATAAGTATAAATATTACAATAAAAAATTATAAGAATAATTGTGGTTATATTATTAAAGTGTTAATGATTATTAAGATGATGAGGATTTAAAAAATAACAATAATAATAGTCGTCCATCCATCCATCCATTTACTACCGCTTATTCCATTTTGGCCTATCTCAGCTACAATCCAACGGAAGGCGGTTTACACCCTGGACAAGTCGCCACCTCATCGCAGAACAATAGTCGTCATTACCAAAAGATAATAACAAATTAAATAAATCGTCAAAAAAATAATAAAAGCAATAATGGTAATCATGATAATGATAATACAATAATAATACATATAATATCAATACTAATATCAGCAATAATACTAATGATTTTGATCATCATGATGAGATAGCGACTTGTCCAGGGTGTACCCCGCCCTCCGCCCGAATGCAGCTGAGATAGGCTCCAGCACCCCCCAGCCACCCCGAAAAGGGACAAGCGGTAGAAAATTAATGGATTATAATCTTTATCAATAGTAGTAGTCATAATAATAATGTCCCACTGTACTGTGCCTAATAAAAAGGGATATTTTTTTGTTTTACCAAAGGTCTTTTCCGTTTGCGACACTTGGCCGGGAAGTTGCCCACGGGTCTTTTGACAAAGTCCATCCAGGATCCCAGCGGGTCGACTCTCTTCTGCTCAGCAAGCTGAGGAGAGAAGACAAAAACATCAACCTCGACCATGCAAATACAGCACTCTCGTGATACCACTTTTTTTTTTTTTAAGTCACCTAAATACTGGCTGAAAGTAGTGTCAAAGTCGCTCAGGCATGAAACAATAACTGGTGTCCCGATGCGATACAAGTATCGGACGATATCGGCCTGCATCAAAAATGTCCGATACAGGTGCTCCGATACAAGCAGCCGTGCAGAAACCCGGATGACCCGTTAACATTCTAAACGTCCTCCAATAAACACACAATGTTTGTCTTTTCTCTCTATTTTAGCCAAGTCATTTACAAGACGCCACTAGGAACTGGCAGCTACACAACAGCTAAGCACACAATAGCGCAGAAACTTACTTAAAATGTCCTCAATTGAACAATATTTAAAAACCAGTATCAAATAATTAAAGTTGCATATTACTCACACATATAAAGTCTCCGAGGCGGAAAAGCGTGTTAGTAAGCGTCCAGTAACAAGCGTGTCCGCATCATTCAATTTCCTGTTTAATGTTAAAATATCGGATTCAGAATCAGACGTGGTTTATTAATCCCCGAGATGAAATTGAGATTTTTCCATTGGATAAAGTCCTCAGATTGCCATAATACATGTTTTATGCATTTATATTTTATTAGATAACTAATATAACAAGCATTAAATGGGCTCTTTGAGGCTTGTCCCGATACCGGTGGACGGTACCAAAATATTAGGGTACATTATGTCAGAGTTAGTTTGATTCCCCAGGCACCGCTTCCTCAAAGGAAGACGTGTTGGTGGGATTGAGGAGGTCTTCGAAGTATTCCTTCCACCGATCCACAACATCCGCAGTCGAAGTCAGCAGAACACCATCTGCACCATACACGGTGTTGATAGTGCACTGCTTCCCCTTCCTGAGGCGGCGTATGGTGGTCCAGAATCGCTTCGAAGCCGTCCGGAAGTCGTTTTCCATGGCTTCCCCGAACTCTTCCCATGTCCGAGTTTTTGCCTCCGCGACTGCTAAAGCTGCATACCGCTTGGCCCGTTGGTACCCGTTCACTGCCTCCGGAGTCCTATGAGCCAAAAGAACCCGATAGGACTCCTTCTTCAGCTTGACGGCATCCCTCACTGCTGGTGTCCACCAACGGGTTCTAGGATTACCGCCACGACAGGCACCAACAACCTTGCGGCCACAGCTCCAATCAGCTGCCTCGACAATAGAGGTTCGGAACATGGTCCACTCGGACTCAATGTCCCGCACCTCCCTCGTGACATGTTCAAAGTTCTCCCGGAGAGTGTGAATTGAAACTTTCTCTGACAGGAGACTCTGCCAGACGTTCCCAGCAGACCCCCACAATGCGCTTGGGCCTGCCAGGTCTGTCCGGCATCCTCCCCCACCATCGCAGCCAACTCACCACCAGGTGGTGATCGGTAGAAAGCTCCGCCCCTCTCTTCACCCGAGTGTCCAAAACATGAGGCCGCAAATCCAATGACACAACTACAAAGTCGATCATGGAACTGCGGTGCCAAGTGCACATATGGACACCCTTATGTTTGAACATGGTGTTTGTTATGGACAATCCGTGACGAGCACAAAGGTCCAATAACAAAACACAACTCGGGTTTAGATCCGGGCGACCATTCTTCCCAATCACGCCTCTCCAGGTTTCACTGTCGTTGCCAACATGAGCGTTGAAGTCTCCCAGTAGGACAAGGGAATGACCCGGGGGTGCACTTTCCAGTACTCCCTCGAGTGTACCCAAAAAGGGTGGGTATTCTGAACTGCTGTTTGGTGCGTAAGCACAAACAACAGTCAGGACCCATCCCCCTACCCGAAGGCGGAGGGAAGCTACCCTCTCGTCCACTGGGTTGAACTCAAACGTGCAGGCTTTGAGCCGGGGGGCAACGAGAATTGCCACCCCAGCCCGTCGCCTCTCACTGCCGGCAACGCCAGAGTGGAAGAGAGTCCAGTCCCTCTCGAGAGAACTGGTTCCAGAGCCCTTGCTGTGCATCGAGGTGAGTCCAACTATATCCAGCTACTTTTGCAACCGTTTACCCCTGAGTCATATAACTTGGTACATGGCACCTGTTAACTGTTAGCATGTAAACGATAGCTTCCTAGCAAGCTAACTTAAACGTGCTAACTTTTTCATGTAATTTTAAACTTTTTTTTATATGCTTTCGCAGCCACCTTGCAGCCATGTAAACGCCGGGGACGGGATAGTAAAAAAAAGTATTCAATCAAAGGCTGGACTCCAGTGAGGAAAAAAAAAAAGCCTTATAGCCATATACATAGAATCAACAAAACTTGCAACAGAGGGGAGGGAGTGGGAACTACAAAGGCTATTAATAGATAAGCTAACAAAGTGGTTGTTGTTGCTAGCATTATTGACGAGCTTCTTCCTCGTAGCAGAGACAAAGTGAAATTATTTGAATTTGATTCCTGTCACTATTAATACCACTCATGTAGTTGTTATAGTTACATTGTTTGTTTATTTGCTAACTCGTAAGAAAACGACTGCACGTCTTGGCTATTTTATTTCCCTCACCAGCCAAGCCCAGGGTGGATCTGAGTCTTGTTTCCACCGCAATAAAAAAAATAAATAAAAAGGGACTTCTTGTTTGCCTTTCTCAAAACGCTTTTGAAATTAACTGGCGAGACTTTCTGTGTCTGACAGCCGACTAAATAAACACGCTGACGTCGGCGGTTTTATCCTCCTCCCGTGCTGGGAAACACACTGGCCAATATAACCTGCAATAAAAGCTAACGAGACTTTGGATGAAAATCATTTACCTTTCAAATAAATCAAAGTTCCAAAGTGGGTACGGAATATAAGGGTCTTTAAAGAGTGGCCCCGGGGCCATTCACGGCCCGCAGAGACTTCTTTTACGCTCGACGGTACATTATAAGAAAATATTTTTTAAAAAAGAAAAGTGGAAGTAATGAGAAAAAGTTGCAAAGTTGACTTTAACAACACAAAGCTGCCATGCAGGCTGTTTTTTGTCTTCAAGGCTGTCATTGCTCGAAAAAATAATAATGCATCAAAATCAATGTTATGACCTTTTCAAGGCTTCAATTACTTCACTTAAATATTCCATTTTAAAATATTTTATTGCAAATTATGTGGGTTTACCAAATTAAAAAAATATGTTTTTTTTTTTTTTTGATAAAAAGGGTATAAATCAAGGAAAAAACATTAAAATAACATTTAAACTAGATTTTGATCTAGACACCCAAATGTTGGAAGTAAAATTAAAATTAAAATAAAAATTTGACTTATTTTTAGCACTTTTATGAGTGGGGCCGTTTAGATACCCAAGCAATTTATTGGCATTTTTTTTAACTGTTTTTACTTTAAAAATAAATAAATAAATACATAAATAAATGAATTAAAATCAATGGGGTTCAGAATTATTGACCTATTTTTTGTTGATAAAAAAGGGTATAAATCAAGGAAAAAACATTGAAATACAATTTAAACTTGATCTTGATCTAGAGACCCAAATGTTGGAAGTAAAATTCAAATTCAAATTAAAATTTGACTTATTTTTAGCACCGTTTAGATACCCAACCAATTTATTGGCTTTTTTTTAACTGTCTTAAAATAAATAAATAAATACATAAATAAATGAATTAAAATCAATAGGGTTATGAATTATTGACCTATTTTTGGTTGATAAAAAAGGGTATAAATCAAGGAAAAAAATATTAAAATAAAAATTTTAACTTGATCTTGATCTAGAGACCCAAATGTTGGAAGTAAAATAAAAATAAAAATACAAATTTGACTTATTTTTAGCACTTTTTTGAGTGGGCCCCTTTAGATACTCAAGCAATTTATTGGCATTTTTTTTTAACTGTTTTTACTTTTTTTACATAAATAAATGAATTAAAATCGATGGGGTTATGAATTATTGACCTATTTTTTGTTGATAAAAAAAAGGGTGTAACTCAAGGAAAAAACATTAAAACACAATTTAAACTTGATCTTGATCTAGAGACCCAAATGTTGGAAGTAAAATAAAAATAAAAATAAAAATTTTACTTATTTTTAGCACTTTTATGAGTGGGGCCCTTTAGATACCCAAGCAATTTATTGGCTTTTTTTTTTTTAACCGTCTTTGCTTTAAAAAAAATTAAAATAAATAACTACATAAATAAATGAATTAAAATCAATAGGGTTATGAATTATTGACCTAGTTTTTGTTGATAAAAAAGGGTATGAATCAAGGAAAAAAATATTAAAATAAAAATTTTAACTTGATCTTGATCTAGAGACCCAAATGTTGGAAGTAAAATTAAAATTAAAATAAAAATTTGACTTATTTTCAGCACTTTTATGAGTGGGGCCCTTTAGATACTCAAGCAATTTATTAGCATTTTTTTTAAACTGTTTTTACTTTTTTTTTTAAATAAATAAATACATAAATAAATGAATTAAAATGGATGGGGTTATGAATTATTGACCTATTTTTTGTTGATGAAAAAAGGGTGTAAATCAAGGAAAAAACATTAAAACACAATTTAAACTTGATCTTGATCTAGAGACCCAAATGTTGGAAGTAAAATAAAAAGAAAAATAACAATTTTATTTATTTTTAGCACTTTTATGAGTGGGGCCCTTTAGATACCCAAGCAATTTATTGGCATTTTTTTAAAAACAATTTTTACTTAAAAAAAAATTTTTTTTTTTTAAATACATAAATAAATGAATTAAAATCAATAGGGTTATGAATTATTCACCTATTTTTTGTTGATAGAAAAGGGTATAAATCAAGGAAAAAAATATCAAAATAAAAATTTTAACTTGATCTTGATCTAGAGACCCAAATGTTGGAAGTAAAATAAAAATAAAAATAAAAATTGTACTTATTTTTAGCACTTTTATGAGTGGGGCCCTTTAGATACTCAAGCAATTTATTAGCATTTTTTAAACTGTTTTTACTTTTTTTTTTTTAAATAAATAAATACATAAATAAATGAATTAAAATCGATGGGGTTATGAATTATTGACCTATTTTTTGTTGATAAAAAAGGGTATAAATCAAGGAAAAAACATTAAAACACAATTTAAACTTGATCTTGATCTAGAGACCCAAATGTTGGAAGTAAAATAAAAATAAAAATAACAATTTTACTTATTTTTAGCACTTTTATGAGTGGGGCCCTTTAGATACCCAAGCAATTTATTGGCATTTTTTTTTAAAACTATTTTTACTTAAAAAAAAAATTTAAAAAAAAAACATAAATAAATGAATTAAAATCGATGGGGTTATGAATTATTGACCTATTTTTTGTTGATAAAAAAGGGTATAAATCAAGGAAAAAACATTAAAACACAATTTAAACTTGATCTTGATCTAGAGACCCAAATGTTGGAAGTAAAATAAAAATAAAAATAACAATTTTACTTATTTTTAGCACTTTTATGAGTGGGGCCCTTTAGATACCCAAGCAATTTATTGGCATTTTTTTTAAAAACTATTTTTACTTAAAAAAAAAAATTAAAAAAAATACATAAATAAATGAATTAAAATCGATGGGGTTATGAATTATTGACCTATTTTTTGTTGATAAAAAAGGGTATAAATCAAGGAAAAAACATTAAAACACAATTTAAACTTGATCTTGATCTAGAGACCCAAATGTTGGAAGTAAAATAAAAATAAAAATAAAAATTTTACTTATTTTTAGCACTTTTATGAGTGGGGCCCTTTAGATACCCAAGCAATTTATTGGCATTTTTTTAAAAACTATTTTTACTTAAAAAAAAAAAAAAAAATTTTTTTAAATACATAAATAAATGAATTAAAATCAATAGGGTTATGAATTATTCACCTATTTTTTGTTGATAAAAAAAGGTATAAATCAAGGAAAAAAATATCAAAATAAAAATTTTAACTTGATCTTGATCTAGAGACCCAAATGTTGGAAGTGAAATAAAAATAAAAATAAAAATTGTACTTATTTTCAGCACTTTTATGAGAGGGGCCCTTTAGATACTCAAGCAATTTATTAGCATTTTTTAAACTGTTTTTACTTTTTTTTTTAAATAAATAAATACATAAATAAATGAATTAAAATCAATGGGGTTATGAATTATTGACCTATTTTTTGTTGATAAAAAAGGGTATAAATCAAGGAAAAAACATTAAAACACAATTTAAACTTGATCTTGATCTAGAGACCCAAATGTTGGAACTAAAATAAAAATAAAAATAACAATTTTACTTATTTTTAGCACTTTTATGAGTGGGGCCCTTTAGATACCCAAGCAATTTATTGGCATTTTTTTTAAAAAACTATTTTTACTTTAAAAAAAAAATTAAAAAAAATACATAAATAAATGAATTAAAATCGATGGGGTTATGAATTATTCACCTATTTTTTGTTGATTAAAAAAAGGGTTTAAATCAAGGAAAAAAATATTAAAATAAAAATTTTAACTTGATCTTGATCTAGAGACCCAAATTTTGGAAGTAAAATTAAAATTAAAATTAAAATTTGACTTATTTTTAGCACTTTTATGAGTGGGGCCGTTTAGATACCCAAGCAATTTATTGGCATTTTTTTAACTGTTTTTACTTTAAAAATAAATAAATAAATACATAAATAAATGAATTAAAATCAATGGGGTTCAGAATTATTGACCTATTTTTTGTTGATAAAAAAGTGTATAAATCAAGGAAAAAACATTAAAACACAATTTAAACTTGATCTTGATCTAGAGACCCAAATGTTGGAAGTAAAATTTAAATTAAAACTAAAATTTGACTTATTTTTAGCACCTTTATGAGTGGGGCCGTTTAGATACCCAAGCAATTTATTGGCTTTTTTTTTTTTTAACTGTGTTTGTTTTAAAAAAAATTAAAATAAATAAATACATAAATAAATGAATTAAAATCAATAGGGTTATGAATTATTGACCTATTTTTTGTTGATAAAAAAGGGTATAAATCAAGGAAAAAAATATCAAAATAATAATTTTAACTTGATATTGATCTAGAGACCCAAATGTTGGAAGTAAAATTAAAATTAAAATAAAAATTGTACTTATTTTCAGCACTTTTATGAGTGGGGCCCTTAGATACTCAAGCAATTTATTGGCATTTTTTTAAACTGTTTTTACTTTAAAAATAAATAAATAAATACATAAATAAATGAATTAAAATCAATGGGATTCAAAATTATTGACCTATTTTTTGTTGATAAAAAAAGGTATAAATCAAGGAAAAAACATTGAAATACAATTTAAACTTGATCTTGATCTACAGACCCAAATGTTGGAAGTAAAATTAAAATTAAAATTAAAATTTGACTTATTTTTTGCACTTTTATGAGTGGGGCCGTTTAGATACCCAAGCAATTTATTGGCTTTTTTTTTTAACTGTCTTTGCTTTAAAAAAAATAAAAAAATAAATACATAAATAAATGAATTAAAATCAATAGGGTTATGAATTATTGACCTATTTTTTGTTGATAGAAAAGGGTATAAATCAAGGAAAAAACATTGAAATACAATTTAAACTTGATCTTGATCTAGAGACTCAAATGTTGGAAGTAAAATAAAAATAAAAATAAAAATTTGACTTATTTTTAGCACTTTTATGAGTGGGGCCCTTAGATACTCAAGCAATTTATTAGCATTTTTTTAAACTGTTTTTACTTTTTTTTTTTTAATAAATAAATACATGAATAAATGAATTAGAATCGATGGGGTTATGAATTATTGACCTATTTTTTGTTGATAAAAAAGGGTATAAATCAAGGAAAAAACATTGAAATACAATTTAAACTTGATCTTGATCTAGAGACTCAAATGTTGGAAGTAAAATAAAAATAAAAATAAAAATTTGACTTATTTTTAGCACTTTTATGAGTGGGGCCCTTAGATACTCAAGCAATTTATTAGCATTTTTTTAAACTGTTTTTACTTTTTTTTTTTTAATAAATAAATACATAAATAAATGAATTAGAATCGATGGGGTTATGAATTATTGACCTATTTTTTGTTGATAAAAAAGGGTATAAATCAAGGAAAAAACATTGAAATACAATTTAAACTTGATCTTGATCTAGAGACTCAAATGTTGGAAGTAAAATAAAAATAAAAATAAAAATTTGACTTATTTTTAGCACTTTTATGAGTGGGGCCCTTAGATACTCAAGCAATTTATTAGCATTTTTTTAAACTGTTTTTACTTTTTTTTTTAAATAAATAAATACATAAATAAATGAATTAGAATCGATGGGGTTATGAATTATTGACCTATTTTTTGTTGATAAAAAAGGGTATAAATCAAGGAAAAAACATTAAAACACAATTTAAACTTGATGTTGATCTAGAGACCCAAATTTTGGTAGTAAAATAAATATAAAAATAACAATTTTACTTATTTTTTTCACTTTTATGAGTGGGGCCCTTTAGATACCCAAGCAATTTATTGGCATTTTTTTAAAAACTACTTTTACTTAAAAAAATTTAAAAAAAAATACATAAATAAATTAATTAAAATCGATGGGGTTCAGAATTATTTACCTATTTTTTGTTGACAAAAAAAGGGTGTAAATCAAGGAAAAAACTATAAAATACAATTTAAACTTGATCTTGATCTAGAGACCCAAATGTTGGAAGTAAAATTTAAATTAAGATTAAAATTTGACTTATTTTTAGCACTTTTATGAGTGGGGCCCTTTAGATACACAAACAATTTATTGGCTTTTTTTTAAACTGTCTTTGCTTTAAAAAAAAATTAAATAAATAAATACATAAATAAATGAATTAAAATCAATGGGGTTATGAATTATTCACCTATTTTTTGTTGATAAAAAAGGGTATAAATCAAGGAAAAAAATATTAAAATAAAAAATTTAACTTGATCTTGATCTAGAGACCCAAATGTTGGAAGTAAAATTAAAATTAAAATAAAAATTTGAATAAAAACTTTACTTATTTTCAGCACTTTTATGAGTGGGGCCCTTTAGATACTCAAGCAATTTATTGGCATTTTTTTTAACCGTTTTTACTTTTTTTTTTTTTTAATAAATAAATACATAAATAAATGAATTAAAATCGATGGGGTTATGAATTATTGACCTATTTTTTGTTGATAAAAAAAAGGGTGTAACTCAAGGAAAAAACATTAAAACACAATTTAAACTTGAACTTGATCTAGAGACCCAAATGTTGGAAGTAAAATAAAAATAAAAACAACAATTTTACTTATTTTTAGCACTTTTATGAGTGGGGCCCTTTAGATACCCAAGCAATTTATTGGCATTTTTTTAAAAACTATTTTTACTTAAAAAAAAAATTACACTTGAATTACAGTTACTTATGTTAAAAATGTACTTAAAACATTGACTAAACACCTTTTATAAGGGCCACAGTTTGACCTTGAAACACATTATTTATATTTCCATGCTTATCAACCGGGTTTAACTTCTTTTTCCACTTGAATTACAGTTAATCATGTTAAAAATGTACTTAAAACATTGACTAAACACATTTTATTAAGGACACAGTTTGACCCTGGAACAAATGATTTCTATTTACATGATTATTAAGTGGTTAACTTCTTTTTAAACTTGAATGCCAGTCAAAAAATGTTTCAGCTGATGGCCACAGTTTGACCCTGGAACAGATTATTTATATTTCCATGCTTATCAATTGGGGTTAACTTCTTTTTACACTTGAATTACAGTTAATCATGTTAAAAATGCACTTAACACATTGACTAAACACATTTTATTAAGGACACCGTTTGACCCTGGAACAGATTATTTATATTTCCATGATTATTAAGTGGTTAACTTCTTTTTACACTTGAATGGCAGTCAAAAAATGTTAAAAATGTCCTTAAAACCTTGACTAAACACCTTTTATAAGGGCCACAGTTTGACCCTGGAACTGATTATTTATATTTCCATGCTTTTCAACCGGGGTTAACTTCTTTTTACACTTGTATTACAGTTAATAATTTTTAAAAAATTACTTACAACATTGACTAAACACATTTTATTAAGGACACCGTTTGAACCTGGAACAGATTATTTATATTTTAATTATTATTAAGTGGTTAACTTTCTTTTACACTTGAATGACAGTCAACAATGTTTCAGATGATGGCCACAGTTTGACCCTGGAACAGATTATTTATATTCATATGATTATTGTGTGGTTAACTTCTTTGTACACTTGAATGACAGTCAAAAAATTTTAAAAATGTACTTAAAACATTGACTAAACACATTTTATAAGGACCACATTTTGGCCCTGGAGCAGATTATTTATAATTGTATGATTAATAGGTGCTTAACTTCTTTTTACACTTGAATGGCAGTCAAAAAAATGTTAAAAATGTCCTTAAAACCTTGACTAAACACATTTTATAAGGGCCACAGTTTGACCCTGGAACAGATTATTTCTATTTCCATGCTTATCAACTGGGGTTAACTTCTTTTTACACTTGTATTACAGTTAATAATTAAAAAAAATGTACTTAAAACATTGACTAAACACATTTTATTAAGGACACCGTTTGAACCTGGAACAGATTATTTATATTTTAAGTATTATTAAGTGGTTAACTTTCTTTTACACTTGAATGACAGTCAACAATGTTTCAGATGATGGCCACAGTTTGACCCTGGAGCAGATTATTTATAATTATATGATTATTGTGTGGTTAATTCTTTGTACACTTGAATGACAGTCAAAAAATGTTAAAAATGTACTTAAAACATTGACTAAACACATTTTATAAGGACCACATTTTGGCCCTGGAGCAGATTATTTATAATTGTATGATTATTAGGTGCTTAACTTCTTTTTACACTTGAATGGCAGTCGAAAAAATGTTAAAAATGTCCTTAAAACCTTGACTAAACACCTTTTATAAGGGCCACAGTTTGACCCTGGAACAGATTATTTATATTTCCATGCTTATCAACCAAGGTTAACTTCTTTTTACACTTGAACTACAGTTAATCATGTTAAAAATGTACTTAAAACATTGACTAAACACATTTTATTAAGGACACAATTTGACCCTGGAACAGATTATTTCTATTTACATGATTATTAAGTGGTTAACTTCTTTTTACACTTGAATGCCAGTCAAAAAATGTTTCAGATGATAGCCACAGTTTGACCCTGGAACAGATCATTTATATTTCCATGATTAGCAATGTGGGTTAACTTCTTTTTACACTTGAATTACAGTTACTTATGTTAAAAATGTACTTAAAACATTGACTAAACACATTTTATAAAGGCCACAGTTTAAACCTTATTTATAATTATATGATTATTAGGTGCTGAACTTCTTTTTACACTTGAATGGCAGTCAAAAAATGTCAAAAATGTCCTTAAAACCTTGACTAAACACCTTTTATAAGGGCCACAGTTTGACCCTGGAACAGATTATTTATATTTCCATGCTTATCAACCGGGGTTAACTTCTTTTTACACTTGTATTACAGTTAATAATTTTAAAAAATGTACTTAAAACATTGACTAAACACATTTTATTAAGGACACAGTTTAAACCTGGAGCAGATTATTTATATTTATATGATTATTATGTGGTTAACTTCTTTTTACACTTGAATGCCAGTCAAAAATATTTCAGATAATAGACACAGTTTGACCCTGGAACAGATTATTTATATTTCCATGATTAGCAATGTGGGTTAACTTATTTTTACACTTTAATTACAGTTACTTATGTTAAAAATTTACTTAAAACATTGACTAAACACATTTTATAAAGGCCACAGTTTAAACCTTATTTATAATTATATGATTATTAGGTGCTGAACTTCTTTTTACCCTTGAATGGCAGTCAAAAAATGTCAAAAATGTCCTTAAAACCTTGACTAAACACCTTTTATAAGGGCCACAGTTTGACCCTGGAACAGATTATTTATATTTCCATGCTTATCAACCGGGGTTAACTTCTTTTTACACTTGTAATACAGTTAATAATTTAAAAAAATGTACTTAAAACATTGACTAAACACATTTTATTAAGGACACCGTTAGAACCTGGAACAGATTATTTATATTTTAATTATTATTAAGTGGTTAACTTTCTTTTACACTTGAATGACTGACAAAAATGTTTCAGATGATGGCCACAGTTTAAACCTTGAGCAGATGATTTATATTTCCATGTTTATTGACTGTTGTTGACTTCTTTTTACACTTGAATGCCAGTTAATAATGTCCTTACAACATTGACCGACCGACCTATGACGGCCACAGTTTGACCCTGGAACAGATCATCTGTACCGACACAGTCTTACACGAGACAAACTAGCTTTGACACGCAAACAATGCACCTTTTGAGGTGTTTGACATATTCAAATGAGAGTTTTCCTGCATGGGGGTTTGATATTGAACAAGTGGTGGAGTTGTCAGCCCAGACAGAGCAGCATTCATCGCCGGCGAGGAAACAAAAAGCTTGGCCTCCGGCTAAATCCCGCCATTACTCAACACGCCGATGTTTGACTTGACGGCCCCAATTACAGATTCCTCCCGGCGCTCAACAATGACAGATCGCTCTCTCCTCTTTTTTTTTTGTTTTGTTTGCAGAACGAGGAGGCTCACATTCCCGCTAAGAGAGTCAGCGAGAGGGGGATTTGAAGTCTTAGAAAAGGCATTAGCGGGGTGGTTCACCCACGTGTCGGGTGCGGACGTCGACAAACGCGCGCTTCTCCAGGCGGGCGAGTTGTTTTCCTCGCCGCGTTTCAGCCGGGAGACGAGCCGACTCAGCACTTTTGAAGTGGGGACGTTTTCCACTTGACAAGCGAAAGAATTGTTCGCTGCCGTGGAAAATGACAACATGACTTGCACGCCACGTTGCAAAGAACAAACTGTCTTTTAGCTACTAGGAGCCCCCCACCCACTATCACACCAGGGGTCAAACTCAAGGCCCGGGGGCCAAAACTGACCCGCCACCTTATTTCACGGGAATAATACGCGTTAATAAAATGCTGACTAAATATATTTGTTCTTTCCTTTTTGACATTAAAAATCACGTACTGCATGCAATTCTATATTACCAAAATTAAAATGTTATCATGTGTAGGCGGTAGAAAAATGGATGGATGTGTTCCAAAAATATGTTTTATTAAAATACTATACTTAAATATCAGACTGTCTTATTATTTCAACACAAATTATCAATCAAATTGTAGTATGTAAAATCGACAATACATTCCATACTTCCACGGACACTAAGACAGTGGTTCTCAAATGGGGGTACGCGTACCCCTGGGGGTACTTGAAGGTATGCCAAGGGGTACATGAGATTTAAAAAAAAAAAATAGCAACAATTCAATAATCCTTTATAAAAATATTTATTGAATAATACTTCAAGAAAATAGCAATGCAAGTTCCTAAACTGTGCAAAAAAAAAGAAATGCAATTTTCGGTGTTGACAGCTAGATTTTTGTGGACATGTTCCATAAATATTGAAGTTAAAGATGTATTTTTTTGGGAAGAAATGTTTATAATGAAGTTCATGAATCCCGATGGATCTCTATTACAATCCCCAAAGAGGACACTTTAAGTTGATGATTACTTCCATGTGTAGAAATCTTTATTTATAATTGAATCACTTGTTTATTTTTCAAGAAGTTTTTAGTTATTTTTATATATTTTTTTCCAAATAGTTCTAGAAAGACCACTACAAATAAATGAGCAATATTTTTGCACTGTTATACAATTTAATAAATGAGAAACTGCTGTATTTTACTTATTTATCTCTTTTTTTTCAAACAAAAATGCTTTGCCTTTATTAGGGGGTACTTGAATTAAAAAAAATGTTCACAGGGGGTATATCACTGAAAAAAGGTTGAGAACCACGGCACTAAGACAATAAAATATTTAAAAATAAATAAATAAATAAAAAACATTAAAACAAGATTTTAGGGTATTTAAAAAAAATAATAAAAAAAGCAGCTTTGTCGCGTGGATTTTAGCACTAAGAACAGTGGTATGGTTTTCCCATTTATTCCATTTTTTATATGCTGTAAAAAAAACAAAAAAAAAAACACTGCTTTTACTGTAAAACTTTGGTGTCTGAGCTGCCAGTTTTTAAGCTTATGCAAAAAAAAATGTATATATATATATATATTTATAATAATAAAACATTTGTAAAAAAAAATGTTGTTTTGTTTTGTTTTGTTTTGTTTTTAGGGTTGTTTTTTCCCCCCAAAGTGTTTCAATCCACAATTTGACCAAATTAACAATACATTCCTGGATAACATACATATTTTTTTAAGTAAAAAAAATAAAAAAATGTTAAAATAGAATTATAATTTTAAATGCAATTTAGAATAAGATGCAAATGCACTCCCCCCCGCCCCCCACACACTTTTTTAATATTTCTTTTTTGATAAATCTGAAATTGTGATCTATGGAATCATGTATCCAAATAACATCTAAAAATGATATAGGCCAATATATATATTTTTTTAACACATATCTAATGCTGTAAAAAAAACAAAAAAAAACACCGCTTTTACTGTAAAACTTTGGTGACTGAGCTGCCAGTTTTTAAGCTTATGTAAAAAAAAATGTGTATATATATATATATATGTATATATATATATATATATATATATATATATATATATATATATATATCAATCAATCAATATATCAATTGATATATATATATATATATATATATATATATATCAATTTATATATATATATATATCAATCAATATATCAATTGATATATATATATATATATATATCAGGGTTTCCCACACATTCATTTATTTGTTGTTTATTTGTTGTGGCCCGCCACGAAAGAATTATGGCCGCCACCAAAAAAAATAAAATAATAGTAAAATAAATAAATAAAAATAAAACCATTTTTATTTTTTTATTTTTTTCGGCTTTTGACTCGCTCGACCGCTTTTAAAAGCAATGGGACTCTGTCTGTGAATGGAGCTTGTACTTACATATTATAGAAATATGTAAATATTATATAAATATTTACATAAAGTGTTGTAATTATATTCCAACTCCACGTTCTTCTTGGTCATCGCCGCCGCCGCTGCCAACCCCCCTCCTCCCCCAGCCCCCGAAACCCCCCCCCCCCCCCCCCCCACCACCACCACAAATAGATGCCTGACCTGTGGGAAACACTGTATATATATATATATATATATATATATATATATATATATATATATATATATATATATATATATGGATATTTTGCCACGTTGTTTCAAAGTCAGTTTAAAAAAAAAACACAAGTATAATGGGGCAGCATAGCTCGTTTGGTAGAGCGGCCGTGCCAGCAACCTGAGGGTTCCAAGTTCGATTCCCGCTTCCGCCATCCAAGTCAAGACACTTTACCCACCCACACTGGTTTAAATGTAACTTAGATATTGGGTTTTACAATGTAAAGCGCTTTGAGTCACTAGATCAGGGGTCACCAACCTTTTTGAAACCAAGAGCTACTTCTTGGGTACTGATTAATGCGAAGGGCTACCAGTTTGATACACACTTAAATAAATTGCCAGAAATAGCCAATTTGCTCAATTTACCTTTAATAAATAAATCTATATGTATAAAAAAATGGGTATTTCTGTCTGTCATTCCAGCGTACATTTTTTTTCCTTTTACGGAAAGTTTTTTGTAGAGAATAAATGATGAAAAAACACTTAATTGAACGGTTTAAAAGAGAAGAAAACACACAAAAAAAATTAAATCAAATTCTGAAACATATTTTATCTTCAATTTCGACTCTTTAAAATTCAAAATTCAACCCAAAAAAAAAATGAAGAGAAAAACTAGCTAATTAGAATCTTTTTGAAAAAATTAAAAAAATAATTAATGGCACATTATTAGTAATTTTTCCTGATTAGGATTAATTTTAGAATTTTCATGACATGTTTTAAATATGTTAAAATCCAATCTGCACTTTGTTAGAATATATAACAAATTGGACCAAGCTATATTTCTAACAAAGACAAATCATTATTTCTTCTAGATTTTCCTAAACAAAAATGTTAAAAGAAATTCTAAAGACTGTGACATAAGATTTAAATTTGATTCTACAGATTTTCTAGATTTGCCAGAATAATTTTTTTGAATTTTACTCATAAGTTTGAAGAAATATTTCACAAATATTCTTTGTCGAAAAAACAGAAGCTAAAATGAAGAATTAAATCAAAATGCATTTATTATTCTTTACAATAAAAAAAATACTTAAACATTGATTTAAACTGTCGGGAAAGAAGAGGAAGGAATTTAAAAGGTAAAAAGGTATATGTGTTTAAAAATCCTAAAATCATTTTTAAGGTTGTATTTGTTCTCTAAAATTGTCTTTCTGAAAGTTGTAAGAAGCAAAGTAAAAAAATAAATGAATTTATTTAAACAACTTTCTTCGATTGTCAAATTCTATTTGAGTTTTGTCTCTCTTAGAATTAAAAGTCTCTGGCAAAGCGAGACCAGCTTGCTAGTAAATAAATAACATTTTAAAAATTAGAGGAAGCTCACTGGTAAGTGCTGCTGTGACGGACTGACGCCGCCATCTTGCGGGTTCCATGGACCACCAAGGAAGGACATGACTTCGAGCAGGTTTGACTTGCTTTATTTTCCCACACAAGCTTGTAAATAACATTTTAAAAATAGAGGCAGCTCACTGGTAAGTGCTGCTATTTGAGCTATTTTTTGAACAGGCCAGAGGGCGACTCATCTGGTCCTTACGGGCGACCTGGTGCCCGCGGGCACCGCGTTGGTGACCCCTGCACTAGAGAAAAGCGCTATATAAATATAATTCACTTCACTTCACTAATTAACGTCGTATCGATATCCTGTGCCTGCTGGGAGGTGTTCCCTTTCAGGACTTGAGCCTTCTCGCGGTCTTTGTGGGGACTTTAAACTTCCCAAAACCCCCCCTCCCCCTCCGTTCCCGATTAGGACGTCCCAGACATGGCGGAGTCAGACGGAGGTTTTTGATTGACAGAATCAATTGACTGGGAAGAACACCGCCTCGGCTCTTAAAAATATCTGCCCACCTAGCGTTCCCAGAAATGACATCATGGCACCGTGCCTAGGATGAGGATCTACTAGACCACCCCCCCCCCCCCCCAGACCGAGGAGCGGAATCCCAGGGATTTATAATCTGCTGCAGACTTGAGTTGACACGAGGTCATTCTTCACTGGCTCTGCTTTTACAGCGCGGCCCAAGACAAATAAACAGCAGTCGGCCGCGAGCACCTCCGTGGGGCTTTGCAGATACTCACTGCTTGTTTCCACGCGGGTTAGATTCCAACGGTTGTGGGGTTGTGGGGGGGGACGGGTTAAGCCGCCACAGAGGACAGCGTCGCCGGCGTGCCAACATGACGGGTGGGCCGAACGTCGGCGAGCGGGCCTGCGGGAAAAGCGCGAACAAGCGGGAAACAAACGCCTCCCCTTTCACAACAACGGCGCCCTTGAGCAAGGCACCGCCGAGCTGGACGAGGGACGCAACTTCCATGACAGTTTAAAGAGCTTCAAGAGGGACTGCATTTTTTTTCATTTATATTTTACCTATTATTCATAATCCTTATGTAGGACAAGAACACATATGTTCAATGCATTCTAAGTCGTAAAATATGGCAAGTAGGAGGTGGCTAACAATGCAGATAATGGGAGTACACCAATGCGCCCATAAATACATGTTTTTCTTTTTTTCTATGCATTCTAAGTCGTAAAATATGGCAAGTACAAGGTGGCTAACAATGTAGATAATGGGAGTACACCAATGCGCCCATAAATACATGTTTTTCTTTTTCTCGATGCATTCTAAGTTGTGAAATACGGCAAGTAAGAGTTGGCTGAAAATCCAGATAATGGGAGTACACCAATGCGCCCATAAACATATGCATTCTAAATCGTAAAATATGGCAAGTAAGTGGTGGCTAACAATGCAGATAATGGGAGTATACCAATGCACGCATAAATACATGTTTTTCTTTTTTCCTATGCATTCTAAGTCGTAAAATATGGCAAGTAAGAGGTGGCTAACAATGAAAATGATGAGAGCACAGCGATGTGCCCATAAATATATATTTTTCTTTTTTCAATGCATTCTAAGTCATAAAATATGGCAAGTAAGAGGTGGCTGACAATGCAGATAATGGGAGTACACCGATGCGTCCATAAATACATGTTTTTCTTTTTCCGATGCATTCTAAGTCGTAAAATACAGCAAGTAAGAGGTGGCTGACAATCCAGATAATGGGAGTACACCAATGTGCCCATAAATACATGTTTCTCTTTTTTTTGATACGTTGTAAGTCGTAAAATATGGCAAATAAGAGGTGGCTAAGAATCCAGATAATGGGAGTACACCAATGCGTGCATAAACACATATGTTTTTCGTTTTTTTCGATGCATTCTAAGTCATAAAATATGGCAAGTAAGACATGGCGGACAATCCAGAAAATGGGAGTACACCAATGCACCCATTAATACATATTTTTCTTTTTTCGATGCATTCTAAGTCGTAAAATACGGCAAGTACAAGGTGGCTAACAATGTAGATAATGGGAGTACACCAATGCGCCCATAAATACATGTTTTTCTTTTTTTCGAAGCATTCTAAGTCGTAAAATACAGCAAGTAAGTGGTGGCTAACAATGCAGATAATGGGAGCACAGCAATGCACGCATAAATACATGTTTGTCTTTTTTTGGGATGGTATAGCTCAGTTGGTAGAGTGGCCGTGCCAGCAACTTGAGGGTTGCAGGTTCGATCCCCGCTTCGGCCATCCTAGTCACTGCCGTTGTGTCCTTGGGCAAGATACTTCACCCACACTGGTTTAAATGTAAAAATGACATGTTGGGTTTCACTATGTAAAGCGCTTTGAGTCATTAGAGAAAAAGCGCTATATAAATATAATTCACTTCACTTTTTGATGCATTCTAAGTCGTAAAATATGGCAAGTACGAGGTGGCTAAGAATGCAAATAATGAGAGTACACCGATACACCTATAAATATATGTTTTTCTTTTTTTCGATGCATTCTAAGTCGTAAAATACGGCAAGTAAGAGGTGGCTAACAATGCAGATAATGGAAGTACACCAATGCGTGCATAAACACATATGTTTTTGTTTGTTTTCGATGCATTCTAAGTTGTAAAGTACGGCAAGTAAGAGGTGGCTAACAAACCAGATAATGGGAGTACACCAATGCGCTAATAAATACATGTTTTTCTTTTTTCGATGAATTTTAAGTCGTAAAATATGGCAAGTAAGAGGTGGCTGACAATCCAGATAATGGGAGTACACCAATGCGCCCATAAATACACGTTTTTCTTTTTTTCGATGCATTCTAAGTCGTAAAATACGGCAAGTAAGTGGTGGCTAACAATCCAGAAAATGGGAGTACACCAATGCGCCCATAAATACATGTTTTTCTTTTTTCGAAGCATTCTAAGTCGTAAGATACGGCAAGTAAGAGGTGGCTAACAATACCGTTAATGGTAATACACCAATGCACCCATAAATACATGTTTTTCTTTTTTTCGATGAATTCTAAGTCGCAAAAAACGGCAAGTAGGAGGTGGCTAACAATGCAAATAATGAGAGTACACCGATGCGCCCATAAATATATGTTTTTCTTTTTTCGATGCATTCTAACTCGTAAAATATGGCAAGTAAGAGGTAGCTAACAATGCAGATAATGGGAGTACACCAATACGCCCATAAACATATGCCTTCTAAGTCGTAAAATATGGCAAGTAGGAGGTGGCTAACAATGCAGATAATGGGAGTACACCGATGCGCCCATAAACACACATGTTTTTCCTTTTCGATGAATTCTAAGTCGTAAAATACAGCAAGTAAGAGGTGGCTAACAATCCAGATAATGGGAGTACACCGATGCGCCCATAAATACATGTTTGTATTTCTTTTTTCGATGCATTCTAAGCCGTAAAATATGGCTAGTAAAAGGTGGGTAACAATCCAGCTAATAGGTGTACACCAATGCGCCCATAAATATATGCATTCTAAGTCGTAAAATATGCCAAGTAAGAGGTGGCTAACAATCCAGATAATGGGAGTACACTGATGTGCCATAAATACATGTTTTTCTTTTTTCCGATGCATTCTAAGTCGGAAAAAAGAAAAACATGTATTTTTTTTTTATTTTTTTTTTTTTCCAATGCATTCTAAGTCGCTCCTCTCTGAGCTGCAACCTTATCGTGGTAGAGGAGTTTGCGTGTCCCAATGATCCTAGGAGCTATGTTGTCCGGGGGCATAAAGCCCCCTGTTAGGGTCTCCCAAGGCAAACAGGTTCTAGGTGAGGGATCAGACAAAGAGCAGCTCGAAGACCTTTATGAAGATGTAAAACCATGGACCCAGATTTCCCTCGCCCGGACGCGGGTCACCGGGGCCCCCCTCTGGAGCCAGGCCCGGAGGTGGGGCACGATGGCGAGCGCCTGGTGGCCGGGCCTGTTCCCATGGGGCCCGGCCGGGCACAGCCCGAAGAGGCAACGTGGGTCACCCCTCCAATGGGCTCACCACCCATAGCAGGGGCCATAGAGGTCGGGTGCATTGTGAGCTGGGCGACAGCCGAAGGCAGGGCACTTGGCGGTCCGATCCTCGGCTACAGAAGCTAGCTCTTGGGACGTGGAACGTCACGTCACTGGGGGGGGAGGAGCCTGAGCTAGTGCGCGAAGTCGAGAAATTCCGGCTGGATATAGTCGGACTCACTTCGACGCACAGCAAGGGTTCTGGAACCACTTCTCTCGAGAGGGATTGGACCCTCTTCCACTCTGGCGTTGCCGGCAGTGAGAGGCGACGGGCTGGGGTGGCAATTCTTGTTTCCCCCCGGCTCAAAGCCTGTACGTTGGAGTTCAACCCGGTGGGCGAAAGGGTAGCCTCCCTCCGCCTTCGGGTGGGGGGACGGGTCCTGACTGTTGTTTGTGCTTATGCACCAAACAGCAGTTCAGAGTACCCACCCTTTTTGGGAACACTCGAGGGAGTACTGGAAAGTGCTCCCCCGGGTGATTCCCTTGTCCTACTGGGAGACTTCAACGCTCACGTTGGCAACGACAGTGAAACCTGGAGAGGCGTGATTGGGAAGAATGGCCGCCCGGATCTGAACCCGAGTGGTGTTTTGTTATTGGACTTTTGTGCTCGTCACAGTTTGTCGATAACAAACACCATGTTCAAACATAAGGGTGTCCATATGTGCACTTGGCACCAGGACACCCTAGGCCGCAGTTCCATGATCGACTTTGTAGTTGTGTCATCGGATTTGCGGCCTCATGCTTTGGACACTCGGGTGAAGAGAGGGGCGGAGCTTTCTACCGATCACCACCTGGTGGTGAGTTGGCTGCGATTGTGGGGGAGGATGCCGGACAGACCTGGGAGGCCCAAACGCATTGTGAGGGTCTGCTGGGAACGTCTGGCAGAGTCTCCTGTCAGACAAAGTTTCAATTCCCACCTCCGGAAGAACTTTGAACATGTCACGAGGGAGGTGCTGGACATTGAGTCCGAGTGGACCATGTTCCGCACCTCTATTGTCGAGGCGGCAGATCGGAGCTGTGGCCGCAAGGTAGTTGGTGCCTGTCGGGGCGGCAATCCTAAAACCCCTTGGTGGACACCAGCGGTGAGGGATGCCGTCAAGCTGAAGAAGGAGTCCTATCGGGTCCTTTTGGCTCATAGGACTCCGGAGGCAGTGGACAGGTACCGACAGGCCAAGCGGTGTGCAGCTTCAGCGGTCGCGGAGGCAAAAACTCGGACATGGGAAGAGTTCGGGGAAGCCATGGAAAACGACTTCCGGACGGCTTCGAAGCGATTCTGCACCACCGTCCGCCGCCTCAGGAAGGGGAAGCATTGCACTATCAACACCGTGTATGGTGCAGATGGTGTTCTGCTGACCTCGACTGCGGATGTTGTGGATAGGTGGAAGGAATACTTCGAAGACCTCCTCAATCCCACCAACACGTCTTCCTATGAGGAAACAGTGCCTGGGGAATCTGTGGTGGACTCTCCTATTTCTGGGGCTGAGGTCGCTGAGGTAGTTAAAAAGCTCCTCGGTGGCAAGGCCCCAGGGGTGGACGAGATCCGCCCGGAGTTCCTTAAGGCTCTGGATGCTGTGGGGCTGTCTTGGTTGACAAGACTTTGCAGCATCGCGTGGACATCGGGGGCGGTACCTCTGGATTGGCAGACCGGGGTGGTGGTTCCTCTCTTTAAGAAGGGGGACCGGAGGGTGTGTTCCAACTATCGTGGGATCACACTCCTCTGCCTTCCCGGTAAGGTTTATTCAGGTGTACTGGAGAGGAGACTACGTCGGATAGTTGAACCTCGGATTCAGGAGGAACAGTGTGGTTTTCGTCCTGGTCGTGGAACTGTGGACCAGCTCTATACTCTCGGCAGGGTTCTTGAGGGTGCATGGGAGTTTGCCCAACCAGTCTACATGTGCTTTGTGGACATGGAGAAGGCATTCGACCGTGTCCCTCGGGAAGTCCTGTGGGGAGTGCTCAGAGAGTATGGGGTATCGGACTGTCTTATTGTGGCGGTCCGTTCCCTGTACGATCAGTGCCAGAGCTTGGTTCGCATTGCCGGCAGTAAGTCGAACACATTTCCAGTGAGGGTTGGACTCCGCCAAGGCTGTCCTTTGTCACCGATTCTGTTCATAACTTTTATGGACAGAATTTCTAGGCGCAGTCAAGGCGTTGAGGGGTTCCGGTTTGGTAACCGCAGGATTAGGTCTCTGCTTTTTGCAGATGATGTGGTCCTGATGGCTTCATCTGACCGGGATCTTCAGCTCTCACTGGATCGGTTCGCAGCCGAGTGTGAAGCGACCGGAATGAGAATCAGCACCTCCAAGTCCGAGTCCATGGTTCTCGCCCGGAAAAGGGTGGAGTGCCATCTCCGGGTTGGGGAGGAGACCCTGCCCCAAGTGGAGGAGTTCAAGTACCTAGGAGTCTTGTTCACGAGTGAGGGAAGAGTGGATCGTGAGATCGACAGGCGGATCGGTGCGGCGTCTTCAGTAATGCGGACGTTGTACCGATCCGTTGTGGTGAAGAAGGAGCTGAGCCGGAAGGCAAAGCTCTCAATTTACCGGTCGATCTACGTTCCCATCCTCACCTATGGTCATGAGCTTTGGGTCATGACCGAAAGGATAAGATCACGGGTACAAGCGGCCGAAATGAGTTTCCTCCGCCGGGTGGCGGGGCTCTCCCTTAGAGATAGGGTGAGAAGCTCTGCCATCCGGGAGGAACTCAAAGTAAAGCCGCTGCTCCTCCACATCGAGAGGAGCCAGATGAGGTGGTTCGGGCATCTGGTCAGGATGCCACCCGAACGCCTCCCTAGGGAGGTGTTTAGGTACTACACCAATGCGTCCATAGATACATGTTTTTATTTTTCCGATGCATTCTAAGTCGTAAAATACGGCAAGTACTAGGTGGCTGACATGAGCAAAAACTGGCTAAAAGACGGAAAAGCATGTCTACTTCCGGTTGCAAGGAGCAGAATCGCCAAAAAAGTATTTATTTTTTACAGCAGCGGGCAAAGAAAAATCCATAAATTAGCCACACCGTTTTATAAATCGCAGGGCTAAAGCACAGGAAAAAAAAAGTAGTGGCTTGTACTGTATATTACAGCTTGTTTATGACACATTTTTATGCGTTTTATGAAGAAATAGAACGTCTCCCATTGGCTTCATTCTTAGCTGACTTTTGCTAGTGCTTATTTACGAGTTAGAATGCATTTAAAAAAAAAGTGCTTGTCTTACATAAGGATTGAGAATGAGATGACACAAAAAAAAACAAAAAAAAGTGCAGTTCCCCTTTAAGAGGCCGTGTTTCATCCCACCAACAATGTAAGCGGATCCTTCGCCGACCACGCACGACAACCCGAGCCGGCGGGATTTGATGACTCAAGCGTCCCGACATGTTCGACGGGATTTTTCGTCGCGCATTAAAATTCCTGCTAAATGCAGCACCTGGATCACGTCCAGTTGAGACCGAGAGCCGGTGACCCTGCGTTCACACCACAATTTCGCTTCCAACTGAGTAAAATATTCTTTTTAATCTTATTTTCTATCTTCTGGTGAGCCATAAAATAGAATAAACTACTTTGGAGTAGTCAATGTACAGCTTTTTTTGTACCTTACATTTTTTTTTAAAATCAGTCGATTATCGTTAATTGAACATCTGGCAAGAGAGGTGTCACGCCAAATTCCTTCCCCTCTACAAAAACCTTCCACCCGGAAGAAATTTGGGGTGACAGCCCCTCCAATGCCTGAAGGACCCCAATAAGGTCGTGACAATACTGTATGATATCAATATATGACTGTACAATATATGACTCTTAAGGGTTACAGCTGCAAAATTAGCAAAGCAAAATAGCTTGAAAGGTTAGCATGCTGAAATGCTAACAACCTTTGATGGTCGCAACGTCATAGTTTCAGTCTTGCATGAATGCTGCCGGCACTGGGAGAGCTGCTGTTCGTAGCCCGCAAGGACCAGGTGAGTCGCCCACTGGCCTGTTCTAAAAATAGCTCAAATAGCAGCTGTGGAGAGGCGGAGCCGACGGTCCGACAGAGAGGCAGGACATGCTGGAGCCCGGCCCAAGATGGCGGCGAGGAGGCGGGGATGGCGAGCAAACAACAAGATCAGGTGTGGATCGCGCACTTGTACACGATTAACAAATATCCTCTCGCTGTATAAAAGGGGAGAAGGAGAGAACGGGGCTGGTGTTGGTGCAGAGCGAGAAAAACACATAAAACAATGGAGACGGAGACAAGAGGCAGACTGAAGTACGTGCTGCTGAAAAGCAGACGGCGGACCGAGCAGCAGAGGGAGACGGGAAACGCAGCGGAAGAGCGACCCGACCGCAGACAAGCTTCTGTGGGAAAATAAAGCAAGTGAAACCTGCTCGAAGTCATGTCCTTCCTTGGTGGTCCATGGAACCCGCAAGATGGCGTGAGTCCGTCACAGCAGCACTTACCAGTGAGCTGCCTCTATTTTTTTTAATTGTATTTATTTACTAACAAGCTGGTCCCGCTTTGCTCGGCATTTTTAATTCTAAGAGAGACAAAACTCAAATAGAATTTGAAAATCCCCAAAAATATTTTAAAGATTTGGTCTTAACATGTTTAAATAAATTCATTTATTTTTTTACTTTGCTTCTTATAACTTTCAGAAAGACAATTTTAGAGAAAAAAATACAACCTTAAAAATGATTTTAGGATTTTTAAGGATTTTTCCTTCCTCTTCTTTCCTGACAATTTAAATCAATGTTCAAGTAAATGTATGTTTTTATTGTAAAGAATAATAAATTAATTTTAATTTAATTCTTCATTTTAGCTTCTGTTTTTTCGACGAAGAATATTTGTGAAATATTTATTCAAACTTATTATGAGTAAAATTCAAAACAATTCTGGCAAATCTAGAACATCTGTAGAATCAAATTTAAATCTTATTTCAAAGTCTTTTGAATTTCTTTTAAAAAATTTGTTCTGGAAAATCTAGAAGAAATAATGATGTGTCTTTGTTAGAAATATAGCTTGGTCCAATTTGTTATATATTCTAACAAAGTGCAGATTAGATTTTAACCTATTTAAAACTCATCAAAAATGTATATTTATTGTGAGAAATCATTAAGATGATCAGTGTTTCCACAAAGATAAATATCATTATTATTAATAATAAAATAAAGCAGGGGTGTCAAACTCAAATACAGAGTGGGCCAAAATTTAAAACTGAACAAAGCCGCGGGCCGAGGTTGAACAAATTAACCCTTTAATAGGGACCCAAACAAGTTTTGCATTGAATATTGACCAAGCATGGCTTATATAACTTTATAGTGACATGCAAAATCCAGTCATAAATAATATTAATTAAAAAATATCAATGGCATATCAAATTAAATAAAAACACAAATTTAAGGCCTTTTTTCGGCGGCGGGTTTGAGTTGGGGCGGGGTTTGGTGGTAGCGGGGGTGTATATTGTAGCGTCCCGGAAGAGTTAGTGATGCAAAGCGGTTCTGGGTATCTGTCCGGTTGTGTTTATGTTGTGTTACGGTGCGGATGTTCTCCCGAAATGTGTTTGTCATTCTTGTTTGCTGTGGGTTTGCAGTGTGGCGCATATTTATACGGCCACCCTCAGTGTGACCTGTATGGCTGTTGACCAAGTATGCCTTGCATACACTTGTGTGTGGACGCTGTTTTTATGGAAGAAAAGCGGACGTGGCGACATGTAGAGAACGCCAAAAGCAGTGATTTTACGGCCCGCCCCCAATATTATTGTCCGGGTGTAACTCGGGAGAAATTCGGGAGGGGCACTGAATTTCAGGAGTCTCCCAGGGAAAATTGAGAGGGTTGACGAGTATGAGTATTAGGGGTGAATGTGGTGTTGCAGCGGCGGGCCAGCTCTAAGGTTAATCTGATATTGCCTCAAGGGCCAAATGAAATTACACGCGGGCCAGAGTTTGACACCCAAGACATAGAGTTAAAGGTAAATTGAGCAAATTATGCTGTGGGTTCGCAGTGTGGCGCATATTTGTAACAGTGTTAACCTTGTTTATACGGCCACCCTCAGTCTGACCTGTATGGCTGTTGACCAAGTAGGCCTTGCATACACTTGTGTGTGGACGCTGTTTTTATGGAAGAAAAGCGGACGTGGCGACATGTAGAGAACGCCAAAAGCAGTGCTTTTACGGCCCGCCCCCAATATTATTGTCCGGGTGGAAATCGGGAGGGGCACTGAACTTCGGGAGTCTCCCAGGGAAAATTGGGAGGGTTGACGAGTATGAGTATTAGGGGTGAATGTGGTGTTGCAGCTCTAATGTTAATTTGATATTGCCTCAAGGGCTAAATGAAATTACACGGCGGACCAGAGTTTGGCACCCAAGACATAGAGTTAAAGGTAAATTGAGCAAATTGGCTATTTCTGGCAATTTATTTACGTGTGTATCAAACTGGAAGCCCTTTGCATTAACCAGTACCCAAGAAGTAGCTCTTGGTTTCAAAAAGGTTGGTGACCCCTGGTATTATGAATTTCAACAGGTACTGGAACATTCTAAAGACCTGCTACGGTCTGGTGCTGCATGAGTGTGGCAGCTCTGATCATTTAATGTCCATAAAAGCCAAGGTAGCGTTAGATTCCAATGATCCCACTGAAAAACTGGTTGAACGTGAGCTGTACTCACTCGTGTTAAAGATATGTACTCATTTTCAGTTGGATACTACATCTATATGCATGTACAAACTGTACACTGACTACTCCAAAGTCTGTCATCTTTACATGCATCACAAGCATGCGAGTATTACCGGACACGGTCCGTGGTCCTTCGCTCAGTCCATGCAGAAAGGAGTGAAGGGTTTGAGCAAAGCTGAAAACAACTTCTTGAGTTTACTCCTGTCTGCATCACTTCTGCAGCGTTTCAGGTGGTCCATCAGACGGTTCAACACAACGTCATCAAAAGACGATTCCTGGGAGATCAAAGCGTCCAACAGCCTCTCCCGGGAGTGATAATGCTGGAGGACGTCCTCCGTGACGGTCTGGATGAAGTCCGCATCCAAAGTAGACAGAGACTGCAGGTTGACCTTCTTGGACACTTTGCTTGCGAGCCGGACAATTATCAGCTGCATGGTGTGCGGTTTCAGCGACTTCCTCATGTCTGGGGTTAAGTCTTTGACCAGCGTCTTGATCAGCTTGCTGATGAGGCCTCTCGACAGTTTTGTTTGAGTCTGCACGCCAAGTCGGTCGCCTCTACAAAGTGACGATTCGATGACGGTCGAGGTCCCAATTGTTGTGACGAGCGTGTCGATGTCACTCAGCGTACCGCAGACTTCATCAGCGCTGGCCTTCCACTTCCTGGGCTCCATCTCCATCCAGAGGAGCACTTGTTGCAGGAACTTCCCCACAGAATCTTCCACGATGTAAAACAGAACATCCGATTTGGGGGGCTTTTTCCGACCCTGCGATGGCTTGGCTTCCAGCTGAGAGGTCTCCTGGCGAGTGCTGACATAGTTGTAGATTGTATCCCTCAACTTTTTGGAAAACATTGAGATCTCATCACTCAGGTTCTCGAGGGTTTCGGTGACTTTTGTCCCCGCTACAGCAAAATTGTTGTACAGGTCCTCAATGTCGTCTTGGATTCCCTCGAAAGTCAGAGGAGTTTCAGGGAGAACCCCTGGCAGGGACAGCTCAATGTGGGACGTGCTAGCACAGGTTCCCTGAAGACTCACCAGGTACTCCGAGTTCTTCCACAGACCCTGACTGACCACATCCGCCATCAGCTTGTCAAATCGCATTCTGGAGAAGTCGACAAAGCTGTTTTTGCGGAGGAAGACTTGGCGGTGGATGGGTTGTACGCTCGATGCGAAGAAGTCAATCAACGTCTTCTGAATTAACCGCAGATCGAAATGGGGGCTGACCGAGCTGCGGCGGATGCTTTCCATGTCTGAGGCGTAGTGGAGGTCGCCCACGATTGTGGTGACAATGTCAGATGCTGTGCCCTCAACATTCGCGGGGGTCTTGGGTCGTACGCCTGCCGGTTCCGTGTCTTTGGGTTCAGACCATTTGTGGAGGATTTCAGTCACCGCCTCAGTCGTCTCATCAAGGCGGATGTTAGACTTTGAGCTGCTGGCCGACATCCGACCGAACTGCTGGGTCACCTCGGCGTGGTCATGAGGCTCAAGCGCTGAAACTTGACGCCAGCAGGGTCCGAAACATCGAGTTGTCAATTTAACGCGACCCAGGTAAGTCCACAATGCACCACAAGCAAGGCGCACCATCTGGTAGAGCACCTTGAGATTGGTGAAGGTGCCAGGGATGTAGATGACCGGCGGCAGTGGCTGAGCATCCATGTTGATGGCCGGCGCCAAACCACTGTTTACCCTCTGAGAAATCTCTTCCGTTAGCAGCGAGTCCATTTTGTTGGCGTAGTCGCACGACTGCACGGGAACACCAAGCGCCGTAGCAAACGTGTTGTTCACGGTGCCCTCCGGGACCGACATCACCTTATCGACCTGTGTGTCTCCAACCCGCCGTTGGAACAACAGTAGGATGACTTTCAAGGCGTCGGCCGAGAGTTTCTGGGTCATCTCTGTGCACATGTCGGCCAGCGTGGCCCCCGTGCTGGAGTCGTAGTCACCGGCCGCCAGGAGGCACCACTGTGCTGGAGAGATTTTGTCAAAATGTTTGGACACGATCGGCAGGAGAGCCACACAATCCACTGTAGAGTCCGTCTGCATTTTCTCCCCCGCCCCCGAGTCGTTGAATAAAACCTCGAAACGCTGCAATTGAGTATTTGGAGTCCGGCTCTATGACAAAGGATTGAAGCTACCTTGTGATGTCACACGACTCACACCATGTGGACCACAGCGATGACATCAAGAGAACGGGAATGACAGAACCTCTACCAACCATTCATTTTTCCGTTGCTTATCCTCATTAGGATCAGGTGAGCTGGACTGCGGGTGAGACGTAAGGAACATCAGAGACTGGTTGCCAGCCAGCGACATGACATTAGGGCTGCATCAAAAAGCGACAGTGTGTAAAGGATATCACCACATGAGCTCAGGAACACTTCAGAAAACCACTGTCAGTAACTACAGTTCGTCGCTACATCTGTAAGTGCAAGTTAAAACTCTACTACGCAAAGTGAAAGCCGTTTATCAACAACACCCAGAAACGCCACCGGCTTCGCTGGGCACGAGCTCATCTCAGATGGACTGATGCAAAGTGGAAAAGTGTTCTGTGGTCTGACAAGTCCACATTTCGAATTGTTTTTGGAAACTGGACCAAAGAGGAAAATAACCATCCGGACTCTTACAGGCGCAAAGTTGAATGTGTGATGATATGGGGGTGTATTAGTGCCCAAGGTATGGATAACTTACACATCTGTGAAGGCACCAATAATGCTGAAAGGTACATACAGGTTTTGGAGAAAAACATGTTGCCATCCAAGCAACGTTATCATAGACGCCCCTGCTTATTTCAGAAGGATAATGCCAAGTGTTACAACAGCGTGGCTTCGTGATAAAAGAGTGCAAGATTTGCTGTCAATTCAATTGAATATCAGTTGAAAAGGATTTGCAAATCATTGTAATCTTTTTTTATTTACCATTTACACAATGTGACAACTTCACTGGTTTTGCGTTTTGTAATAATATCACTAATACGAAACGGAAATAAAAGCATTGATGCCGCTTTTTGGATGGTTTTTTTTAATGGATTATATGGGCGGAATAAAGGACCTCTCATTGACGCCGCTGTACGCAGACTTTTCCATCCATTCCATTTTCTACCGCTTGTCCTTTTTTTGGGGTTGCGGGGGGGAGCCTATCTCAGCTGAATTCGGGCGGAAGGCGGGGTACGCCCTGGACAAGTCGCCATTTATTTACAACTTAGAATGGGGTAAGAAAATACATCAGTCGTCATGAGGGTTGTAAAACTTGGACAAAATTCTTCCCCCCAAAAAGTGCAGTTCCCCTTAAAAACCCTTAAAATTAGGGATTTAATTATGTTTTACAAACCCAGTTTCCATATGAGTTGAGAATTTGTGTTTGATGTAAATATAAACGGAATACAATGATTTGCAAATCCCTTTCAACCCATATTCAGTTGAATATGCTACAAAGACAACATATTTGATGTTTCTAACTAATAAATATTTTTTTGTTGTTGCAAATAATAATTAACTTTACAATTTGATGCCAGCAACACGTGACAAAGAAGTTGGAAAAGGTGGCAATAAATACTGATAAATTTGAGGAATGCTCATCAAACACATGTTTGGAACATCCCACAGGTGTGCAGGCTAATTGAGAACAGGTGGGTGCCATGACTGGGTATAAAAACAGCTTCCCAAAAAATGCTCAGTCTTTCACAAGAAAGGATGGGGCGAGGTACACCCCTTTGTCCACAACTGCGTGAGCAAATAGTCAAAACAGTTTAAGAACAACCTTTTTCAAAGGGCAATTGCAAGAAATTTAGGGATTTCAACATCTACGGTCCATAATATCATCAAAAGGTTCAGAGAATCTGGAGAAATTGCTCCACGTAAGCGGCATGGCCGGAAACCAACATTGAATGACCGTGACCTTTGATACCTCAGACGGCACTGTATCAAAAACCGACATCAATCTCTAAAGGATATCACCACATGGGCTCAGGAACACTTCAGAAAACCACTGTCACTAAATACAGTTGCTCGCTACATCTGTAAGGGAAAATTAAAGCTCTAATATGCAAAGCCAACGAAATTTATCAACAACATCCAGAAATGCCGTCGGCTTCTCTGGGCACGAGATCATCTAAGATGGACTGATGCAAAGTGGAAAAGTGTTCTGTGGTCTGACCAGTCCACATTTCAAATTTTTGTTGGAAATATTCGACATTGTGTCATCCGGACCAAAGGGGAAGCGAACCATCCAGACTGTTATCGACACAAAGTTGAAAAGCCAGCATCTGTGATGGTATGGGGGTGCATTAGTGCCCAAGGCATGGGTAACTTACACATCTGTGAAGGCACCATTAATGCTGAAAGGTACATACAGGTTTTGGAACAACATATACTGCCCTCTAAGCGCCATCTTTTCCATGGACGACCCTGCTTATTTCAGTAAGACAATGCGAAGCCACATTCAGCACGTGTTACAACAGCGTGGCTTCGTAAAAAAAACAGCGCGTGTACTTTCCTGGCCCGCCTGCAGTCCAGACCTGTCTTCCATGGAAAATGTGTGGCGTATTATGAAGCGTAAAATACGACAGCGGGGACCCCGGACTGTTGAACGACTGAAGCTCTACACAGAACAAGAATGGGAAAGAATTCCACTTTCAAAGCTTCAACAATTAGTTTCCTCAGTTCCCAAACGTTTATTGAGTGTTAAAAGAAAAGGTGATGTAACACATTGGTGAGCATGCCCTTTCCCAACTACTTTGGCACGTGTTGCTGTCATGAAATTCTAAGTTATTTATTATTTGCAAAAAAATCTAATTTTATGAGTTTAAACATCAAGTATCTTGTCTTTGTAGCATATTCAACTGAATATGGGTTGAAAAGGATTTGCAAATCATTGTATTCCGTTTATATTTACATCTAACACAATTTCCCAACTCATATGGAAACGGGGTTTGTAAATGTCAGGCAAACTGCTGCACTTAAATATTTTATGTTGCAGATTTAAAAAAAAAAAACAATGTTAATGATTTTATACTTAATTGTCTATTGTTTTTTTTTTTTATTGCGTTCTTTTATGTCAGTGAGGATACAATGGTATGCAGAGGTGTACTCATGACAATTTCAGAAATAAATGATGCTATTTACAGTTAAGACGAAGTGTTTAGGGGCCGGGGCGCAACTTTTTTTTTCTCTCCTGGGGGGGTTGACAGAAAATATTTTAAAAAATGACTGAGTTTAGGGTAAGATGGGGGAGGGGGCTTTAAAGGTCTTGAGTAGGGGGAAACCTATTTGTGCATATATTTTTTTTCTCTCTGAAAACAAGCTGTTTTTTTCTCTTTTGTTTTTTTTAAACATCTCACTTTGTTAGTTGTTACGCGTGTATAAACACGTGGAAATAATAGATAAATAGCATAATAACACGGCATGCATGTGGGATGTAACGACAAGAAGATCCAAGCTGTGTCAAACATTTTTATGGCCCGTCTCAATTACTCGTGTTTTTTCAGTGTCTGCTGGGGAGGGCTTCGTTCCGAGACCACCCGCAGGGATCTACTGTACCGGGAGAAAGAAAAAAAACAACCCACACAGGCAGGAGGAAGAAGGTGAAAACTCCACACAGAAGTAGAGATTCAAGCCCGGAATCTTCTGAGGGTCAAGGGTGAGCCAGAGCCTACCTTAGGGATTGAAGTAGTCATATCCAAAATCCTCATGTCTCCAGATACTTGTTGAGTTTATAAACATAACGTGGATGTTTAAAAAAGGAAAAAAGATGATGTGACAATAAAAAATATCAATGTAACCGTAGGAGTATCGACTAGATGCGCTCTTGTACTTGGTATCATTACAGTGGATGTCAGGTGTAGATCCACCCAGGGCTTTTGTTTACATTGTGACGCCAGTAAACTACAGTGTGATAAAGATAAGGATAAAGGCCGACTTAGAAATGAGCAAGTGTCAAATCGTCCACTCTAGCGTCGTACGGTATAGTTTCGTTGTACTAATGGGTCAAAAACGGGACTGTACTCTGTTTGGAAAAAGTACCGGTTCCCGGATTTGACATAGCGTCATGACATTGCTGGTTTTGACGAGCGTAGGAGCATGTTCGGCAGCGCACAATCACAGAGTACTTATGAACAGAGACAGTGTGTAAACAGAAAAGGGAGAACGGATGCATTTTGGCCTAAAAAGTAAAGCTAAAGGTGACGTTATAACACTGAAACGCCCTTAGGAAGAGTTCAATCCATCAATCAAACACTGTTTATGTATATAGCCCTAAATCACAAGTGTCTCAAAGGGCTGCACAAGCCACAACGGTTCAGAGCCCACATAAGGGCAAGGAAAAACTCACAACCCAGTGGGACGTCAATGAGAATGATTGTGAGAAACTTTGAAGAGGACCGCAGATGTGGGAGACGATCTAACTTAAAAGTGAGAGTCCAGTCCATAGTGGATCTAACATAATAGTGTGAGAGTCCAGTCCATAGTGGATCTAACATAATAGTGTGAGTCCAGTCCATAATGGATCTAACATTATAGTGAGAGTCCAATCGATAGTGGATCTAACATAATAGTGAGAGTCCAGTCCATAGTGGATATAACATAATAGTGGGAGAGTCCGGTCCATAGTGGATCTAACATAATAGTGTGAGAGTCCAGTCCATAGTGGATCTAAAATAATAGTGTGAGAGTCCAGTCCATAGTGGATCTAACATAATAGTTTGAGAGTCCAGTCCATAGTGGATCTAACATAATAGTGAGAGTCCAGTCCATAGTGGAACGAACATAAAATTGTGAGAATCTAGTCCATAGTGGATCTAACATAATAGTGAGAGTCCAGTCCATAGTGGATCTAACATAATAGTGGGAGAGTCCAGTCCATAGTGGATCGAACATAAGAGTGTGAGAGTCCAGTCCCTAGTGGATCTAACATAAAATTGTGAGAATCTAGTCCATAGTGGATCCAACAATAGTGAGAGTCCAGTCCATAGTGGTTTTAACATAATAGTGAGAGTCCAGTCCATAGTGGATCTAACATACTAGTGAGAGTCCAGTCCATAGTGGATTGAACATAAGAGTGTGAGAGTCCAGTCCCTAGTGGATCTAACATAAAATTGTGAGAATCTAGTCCATAGTGCATCTAACATAATAGTGAGAGTCCAGTCCATAGTGGATCTAACATAATAGTGAGAGTCCAGTCCATAGTGGATCTAACATAATAGTGAAAGTCCAGTCCATAGTGGATCTAACATAATAGTGGGAGAGTCCAGTCCATAGTGGATCTAACATAATAGTGAGAGTCCAGTCCATAGTGGATCTAACATAATAGTGAGAGTCCAGTCCATAGTGGATCTAACATAATAGTGGGAGAGTCCAGTCCATAGTGGATCGAACATAAGAGTGTGAGAGTCCAGTCCCTAGTGGATCTAACATAAAATTGTGAGAATCTAGTCCATAGTGGATCTAACATAATAGTGAGAGTCCAGTCCATAGTGGTTTTAACATAATAGTGAGAGTCCAGTCCATAGTGGATCTAGCATAATAGTGAGAGTCCAGTCCATAGTGGATCTAACATAATAGTGTGAGAGTCCAGTCCATAGTGTATCTAACATAATAGTGAGAGTCCAGTCCATAGTGGATCTAATATAATAGTGAGAGTCCAGTCCTTAGTGGATCTAATATAGCAGTGAGAGTCCAGTCCATAGTGGATCTAATATAATAGTGAGAGTCCAGTCCTTAGTGGACCTAATATAGCAGTGAGAGTCCAGTCCATAGTGGGGCCAGCAGTATTTTGGCTACTTCTAAATTACTAATCCTCGCCTCCATGGCGACAAATAAAGTAAGTTTCTTACAGTACATGTATTATTATCACTGGAGGACGAGGAATAGCTAAACATGCTTCACAACACACCGTAGCTCACCGGCGTCACAATGTAAACAAACCCCATCGGTGGATCCGCACCTAACTTCCTCTGTAATGATACCAAGTAAAGGAGCGTATCTCGTCGATACTACTATGATTACATCGATATTTTGTTAGCGTCACATAATCTTTTTCCTTTTTTTTGATGAATTCACATTATATTTATAAACTCAGTAAGTCTCTGGACACATGAGGACTTTGAACATGACCAATGTACGAGCCTGTAACTACTTGGTATCGAATCGACACCTAAATTTCTGGTATCATCCAAAACTAATGTAAAGTATCAAAGAAGAGAAGAATAAGTGATTATTACAATTTAACTGAAGTGTAGATAGAACATGTTAAGACAGAAAATGGTGCGACACCTACCCTTTACATCAGTATTTCTTTAGGTTTTATATTTTATTGTATAATCCTGTAACTACTTGGTATCGAATCGAAACCTAAATGTGTGGTATCGTCCAAAACTAATGTAAAGTATCAAAGAAGAGAAGAATAAGTGATAATTTCATTTTAACAAAAGCGTAGATTGAACATGTTGAAACAGAAAAAAAGCAGATATTAACAGTAATTGAACAAGTAAATGAATAATCCCTTTTTTACAGCTTGTCCTTCATAATGTTGACACAATAACAGAATGTAAAATGACACAATGTGTTACTGCATACGTCAGCAAAAAATATCGATGTAATCATAGTAGTATCGACGACATACGCTCCTGTACTTGGTATCATTACAGTGGATGTCAGGTGTAGATCCACCCAATTGCAATCCATTTTTACAGCTTGTCCTTTATAATGTTGACAAACTAATAGGATGACAAATGACACAATTTGTTACTAATTAGACTAATTAGGAGCCTTTGTTTGTTTACTTACTACTAAAAGAAAAGTTGTCTAATATGTTCTCTATTTTATTTAAGGACTAAAGTACAATAATAAACATATGTTTAAGGTACCCTGAGATTTTTTTTGTAAAAAATAAAGCCAATAATCTATTTTTACAGCTTGTCCCTAATGATGTAAAATGTAAAAATGACACAATATGTTACTGCATACGTCAGCAAAAAAATATCGATGTAATCATAGTAGTATCGACGACATACGCCCCTGTACTTGGTATCATTACAGAGGATGTTAGGTGTGGATCCACCCAATTGCAATCCATTTTTACAGCTTTTCCTTTATAATGTTGACAAAATACTAGGTAGATAAATGACATAATATGTTACTGCATAGACTAATTAGGAGCCTTTGTTTGTTTACTTACTACTAAAAGACAAGTTGTCTAGTATGTTCACTATTTTATTTAAGGACTAAATTGCAATACTAAACATATGTTTAATGTACCCTGAATTTTTTTGGTAAAAATAAAGCCAACAATCAATTTTTACAGCTTTTCTTTTATAATGTTGACACACTAATAGAATGATAAATGACACAATATGTTACTGCATAGACTAATTAGGAGCCTTTGTTTGTTTACTTACTACTAAAAGACAAGTTGTATAGTATGTTCACTATTTTATGTAAGGACAAAATTGCAAAAATAAAACATGTTTAATGTACCCTGAGATTTTTGTAAAAAATAAAGCTAATAACCTATTTTTATAGTTTGTCCTTTATAATGTTGACACAATATGTTACAGCCTATGTCAGCAGACTAATTAGGAGCCTTTGTTTGTTTACTTACTAATAAAAGACAAGTTGTCTAGTAAGTTCACTATTTTATTTAAGGATTAAATTGCAATAATAAACATATGTTTAATGTACCCTGAGATTTTTTTTGTTAAAATAAAGCCAATAACGCCATTTTCTTGTGGTCCAATTTATTTGGAAAGTACCGAAAAGTATCGAAATACATTTTGCTACCGGTACTAAAATAATGGTATCAGGGCAATCCTAGTACATGATCATTAAAAATGTGATCTGTGGAGTTCTTGCTCACGCTCCACTTCACGCTGTGGTCAACATTCCTGACATACCGCTGCAAGTCACCCATTAAGAATTTCGCACATTTGTGACGAGGTTCGACCCCCGGCAGGTCACACCTGTCCCCGACAACCCCGTCAAGAACGTACCTTAAGGATCCCGGACTCCTCCTCGCTGTTGGACAGGGTCAGGTTCTGTGTCTCGGTGTGCTGCGGCGTGGTCTCCTTGGGCCTCTTTCTCTCCTTCTTGGCCTGCGCGCCGTCCAGGACGCAGTGGGTCCACAGCAGCGCCAGCGCCACGGCCAGCGGCGCCGCCCCGCGCCACATCTCCAGGCCTGGCTCGCACGGGGACAGGGATCCTGGCGGGGAGGGGGGGGGTTTGGGGAGAGGATGCTCGCCTGCGGCCACCGAGCTGGGGAGGATCTGGCAACTCTGAGAGACAGTCAGGAAAAAAAAAGGCAGCTGAGCCGGCCCGCCGCCACACCTCCACCCTCTACACCCTCCTGGTTACTCAACTATGAACTGTTCCCCAGCAGAAAGCTCCGAGGGAATGACACATGACAGCAAATACACCCATTAGTGAGATTTTTCACGCTCTCTGCTCTGTTGGGGGGGGGGGTGAGCCAGGAGAAGGGAGGGGGCGCCCAGAACGGTTCAAGGGTCGCGATTCAAAAGAGTGAAGAAAAAAATTATCACATCTCTTAGTCTTGATTAGTCCTTGCCGGGATCTGGAAGTGCGAAGGTGGTCCTTCACCCCCGGTCTTTGCAAATTCACTGTCAGGCTTGCCACTGACAGTTTGTTTTTTAGTTTTTTCCTTTGTGTTTTCGTATTTCCTGTCCTTAGTTCCTGTCATCGCTCTTATTCTGGTTCAGCGTCCTGTGTGCTGTTTTCACCTCAGCTGCGGCTGATTGGCACCTGGCCACACCTGGTGTCAATCAGCCCGGTCCTATTTTACCATTCTGTCGGAGTTAATTGTCGACGAACCCCAAGATGCAGAGAAGGGGGGAGACATTTTGCAGGAAAACATCCATCCATCCATCCATTTTCTACCACTTATTCCCTTTTTTTGGGGAGTTGCGGGGGGCGCTGGCGCCAATCTCAGCTACAATCGGGCGGATGGCGGGGTACACCCTGGACAAGTCGCCACCTCATCGCAGGGCCAACACATATAGACAGACAACATTCACACTCACATTCACACACTAGGGCCAATTTAGTGTTGCCAATCAACTTATCCCCAGGTGCATGTCTTTGGAAGTGGGAGGAAGCCGGAGTACCCGGAGGGAACCCACGCATTCACGGGGAGAACATGCAAACTCCGCACAGAAAGATCCCGAGCCTGGATTTGAACACAGGACTGCAGGACCTTCGTATTGTGAGGCAGACGCACTAACCCCTCTGCCACCGTGAAGCCCGCAGGAAAACATGATTTAGTTTAAAATTTAATTTAGGGGACGGCGTGGCGCAGTGGTAGAGTGGCCGTGGGCAACCCGAGGGTCCCTGGTTCAATCCCCACCCAGTACCAACCTCGTCGCGTCCGTTGTGTCCTGAGCAAGAAACTTCACCCTTGCTCCTGATGGGTGCTGGTTAGCGCCTTACATGGCAGCTCCCTCCATCAGTGTGTGAATGTGTGTGTGAATGGGTAAATGTGGAAGTAGTGTCAAAGCGCTTTGAGTACCTTGAAGGTAGAAAAGCCCTATATAAGTACAACCCAAAAAAAACAAAACACTAAGACAAAAAAAAACAAAAACAAAGGGTACAAACAATCGCTGACAGAATAGTAAAATAGGAACGGGCTGATTGACACCAGGTGTGACCAGGTGTTAATCAGCCGCAGCTGTGGTGAAAACAGTACACAGGGAGACGAACAGGAAGCTGTACCAAAATAAGAGTGCTGACAGGAACTAAGGACAGGAAATACTAAAACACAAAGGAAAAAAATTAACACAAACAAACTGTCAGTGGCAAGCCTGACACGCAAACCTGTCGTCCGTGTCCTCCTGGCGTTCTGAGCTCCCAGGACCGAGCACGTCCTCCGAACCCGCCAGCTGACCCCGGTTCTGCTTCATCTCACCTTGAATGCACACAAAGGGTTCCTTCTGGCACGCGTGAGAGGTCTGTTACGACGTGCGGATCCAACCTGCCTCCAGCAAATTCATGAAACCTAATCTGGTGAGGTGTTTGGAACGGGGGGAACAGGACTAAACATTTCCTGGTTTTAATCCTGGAATTATTAGGGGCCGATGTCCCTTTTGGGACAGAAGACCCTATTGAATTTCTAAGGTTTTATTATTATTAGGGACCGAATGTCCCTTTGGGACAGAGGATTCTATTGAATTTCTAGCGTTTTATTCTTTCTTTATTATTATTCCGCAGCTTTGAGCTGTAATTTGACCCCCTTAACATCCTTCAAGACTCACCAAATTTGACACACACATCAGGACTGGCAAACACTACGATTTAATAAAAAAAAACCTAACCCCAAAACTAAAAATTGCGCTCTAGCGCCCCCCTAGGAAGAAAACACAGACAAAACTGCTTGTAACTTCCAGTAGGAATGCCGCAGCGACATGAAACAAAAACCTCTATGTAGGTCTCACTTAGACCTAGATTTCCTACACTGACATCTTTCAGCAAAAATCAACATGAAGTTTGCAATTCCCCCTTCAAAACAAAAGTTTTGTAAAAACACTCACCTTTGCATCTTTGAGCTGTAATTTGACCCCTTTAACATGCTTCAAAACTAACCAAACTGGACACACACATCAGGACTGGCAAAAATTGCAATCTAATCAAAAAACCTAGCCCCAAAACTCAAAATTACGCTCTAGCGCCCCCTACGAATAGAACACAGACAAAACTGCTCCTAGGAAGAAAACACAGACAAAACTGCCTGTAACTTCAAGTAGCAATGTCGTAGAAACAATAAACAAAAACCACTACGTAGGTCTCAGTTAGACCTATATTTCATACACTCAAAATCAACAGGAAGTTTGCAATTACCCCTTCAATACAAAATTTGGCTAAAAAAATGTTGCTTTTTTTCAAACATTATCTCCTCTGAGGCCATTTGTCGTTTCGGCTTCAAATAAGCACAGAAGAGGGATTGAACCCTTCTGATTAAAAGCTAAAGAAATAGTTTTAATTACTACCCCGGTTTAGATTACAAAACTGTAGGACTGTCATACACACATGAAACAAAAACCTCAATGTAGGTCTCACTGAGACCTATATTACATACACTGACCACCCCCAACTAAAATCAACAGGAACTGTATTAGATTCACCATGCATAAGAGTCTCAAAATGGCATCTTTATAAAATGCCCAAGCCTCTTTACATCTGTTATTACTATGACACTGATGTATAACATATGTGTATACAACTTTTTCTCTGTAATAATCCATCCATCCATCTTCTACCGCTTATCTGGGCTTGGGTCGCGGGACCAGCAGCCAAAGCAGTCCTGTCCATCGCTGCTTGCAGCTTTAATTCCAATTATACTGTACATGTTGTATGTATCCATCCTTTTTCTACCGCTTATTCCCTTTGAGGTCGCGGGGGGCGCTGGTGCCTATCTCAGCTACAATCGGGCAGAAGGCGGCGTACACCCTGGACAAGTCGCCACCTCATCGCAGATATTGTCCATATGATATAATATGTAAATATTGCCTATATGTTATATTTATATCACAACTATAGTACATGTTTTTGTCTACTTTGCACCTTTTGTTTTGTGGCCTTGTGTGCAACCATCCATCCATCCATTTTCTACCGCTTGTCCCTTTTGGGGTCGCTGGAGCTTATCTCAGCTGCATTCGGGCAGTAGGCGGGGTTCACCCTGGTCAAGTCGCCACCTCATCGCAGGCCTTGTTTGCAGCACGGTGGTAGAGGGGTTAGGGCAGCTGCCTCTGAAGGGGACCTAGTCTGGAGTGGGGAAAGAAAACCTTCATAGCAAAGCACATATACATATTACAACATACAACAGGAGACTTGCAACAGAGAGAGGGAGTGGGGGGGGGAGGAGTCCATGGTGGCGGGCTGCAGCTCTTCTGGCGCTGCCCAGCCGTCCATCGCCCCTAAGGGATTCGCGTCAGGGGTGCTCAATAGGGGGTGGGGTATGTGTGTGTGGCGTTTATTTTTCGTCTGTACAAAATTTGATTTTCACTCTAAATTGTAGGGCACAGGGGTTAGTGCATGTGCCTCACAATACGAAGGTCCCGAGTAGTCCTGGGTTCAGTCCCGGGCTCGGGATCTTTCTGTGTGGAGTTTGCATGTTCTCTGGCTTCCTCCCACTTCCAAAGGCATGCGCCTGGGGATAGGTTGATTGGCAACATTAAAAATTGGCCCTAGTGTGTGAATGTGAGTGTGAATGTTGTCTGTCTATCTATGTTGGCCCTGGGATGAGATGGCGACTTGTCCAGGGTGTACACCACCTTCCGCCCGAATGCAGCTGAGATAGACACCGGCACCCTCCGCTACGCGGATAGGGGACAAGCGGTAGAAAATGGATGGAGGCTTGGATGGATGATTAACTCGGACCCCGACTTAAACAAGTTGAAAAACTTATTGGGGTGTTACCATTTAGTGGTCAATTGTACAGAATATGTACTGTACTGTGCAATCTAATAATAAAAGTTTCAATCAATCAAATTATCCTTTCCATTCTTTGTAACTGAGGTACTGTGTGGAACATTTTCTCTTGTGGATCATTAAAATTTGGTATAAGTCTATATGTCAAAGAAAACCGGGCTCTTATTTGCATAAGGGACATGTTTTTAACTACATTCATGCATCTTGTTCAGTATTATTACACAATGGCGCCACCCCGAGGCAGCAGAGTGGAGTACAGCTGACCGTCCCAATATGGCGTCACCAGCCGTTTGTTTTTGTTTTTTTGGTCACTGTTCTGAGCTACTGTTTGGAACAACTTCCCTTGTGGATCATTAAAGTTTGTCTTATTCTAAATATCAAAGAAAAGTGGGCTCTTATTTGCTTAACGACATACATTAGTCTTATGCAGTATTATTACACAATGGCGCCACACCGAGGCAGCAAAGTGGAGTACAACTGACCTTTCCAATATGGCGTCTCGATGGCGTCACTCTCACTGCCTGATCTGTTTGAGCATGCGCCAAACGTCCACCACCGTTCCCTATCCATTAATGAGAGAAAGAAAATATTTTATTATTAAAATATTTAGGAATTAACTCTGAGAAAACAGAAAAATTCCAAGAATGCCAAACTTGGACTTATTTACTTAACCAAAATGGAATATTTATCAGATTTTACCCTGCTTACTTTCGAACTATAACAATAAAGTTAATTTCATTTGGAGGAATAAAACTACCTTTTATATCAATCACAACAACCAAAAACAATTTTAACGAGGTATATAAACAAAACAAAAACATCATGGCGTGTATCCGAAAAGGAGCAGGAAGAAGCAAACATTGACCTGTTTTTACAACAGAACATGAGGGACAGGAAGTCGTTCTACCGTTAGGGTTTTTAAAAATGTCCTAACATTCTTAAATGAGAGACAGGAAGTAGTTTATTATGTTTGTTAAACAAGTTCAAACATTAGTAAGAGAGGGACAGGAAGTAGTTGTATTATTATGTTTGTTTTACATGTTTAAAAATTAGTAAGTGAGGGACAGAAAGTAGTTCTGTTGTTAGGGATTTTAAACGCGTTTAAACATAACTAAGTAGGGACAGGAAGTAGTTGTATTGTTATTTTTGTTAAACATGTTTAAACATTACTAAGTGAGGGACATGAAGTAGTTTTATTGATACGTTTGTTACCCATGTTTAAACATTACTAAGTAGGGACAGGAAGTAGTTTAATTGTTGCTTTTATTAAACATGATTAAACATTATTAAGTGAGGGACAGGAAGTAGTTTTATTGATAAAATGTTTTTAAATGTTTAAACATTCTTAAGTGAGGGACAGGTAGTATTTTTATTGTTAGGGTGTTTTTTTTTGTTATGTTTAAACATATTTATAGTTAAAGGCCAGAGTATAAAAATTAGTTTTAAGATGGGACTTAAATGCTATCAGTGAGGGACAGGAAGTAGTTTTATTTTTAGGGTTTTTAAAAATGTTGAAACATTCTTAAGTGTGGGACAGGAAGTAACTTTATTATGTTATTTAAACATGTTTAAACATTACTAAGAGACACAGGAAGTAGTTTTATTTTTAGGGTTTTTAAAAATGTTTAAACATTCTTAAGTGTGGGACAGGAAGTAACTTTATAATGTTTCTTAAACATCTTCAAACATTACTAAGTGAGGGACATGAAGTAGTTTTATTGTTATGTTCATTAAAAATGTCTAAACATTACCAAGTGAGGGAATGGACGTAGGTTTATTTTTTCGGTTTTTAAAAAAGTTTAAATATTTTTAAGTGTGGTACAGGAAGTAAACTTTATTATATTTGTTAAACATGTTTAAACATTACTAAGTGAGGGGACAGGAAGTAGTTTTATTGTTATGTTTGTTGAAAGTGTTTAAACATTGCTAAGTGAGGGACAGGAATTAGTTTCCTTGTTAGGGTTTTTTTTTTAAATGTTTAAACATTACTAAATAGGGACAGGAATTGTTTAATTGTTGCATTTGTTGAACATGTTCAAACATTACTAAGTGAGGGACAGGAAGTACTTTAATTTTTAGGGTTTTTAAAAATGTTTAAACATTCTTAAGTGTGGGACATAAAGTAACTTTATTATGTTTGTTAAACATGTTTAAACATTCTTAAGTGTGGTACAGGAAGTAAACTTTATTATGTTTGTTAAACATGTTTAAACATGTTTAAACATTACTAAGTGAGGGACAGGAAGTTGTTTTATTGTTATGCTTGTTAAACATGTTTAAACTACTAAGTGAGGGACATAAAGTAGTTTTATTGTTAGGGTTTTTTTTTTTGTTATGTTTAAACATATTTATAGTTAAAGGCTAGAGTATAAAAATTAGTTTTAAGATGGGACTTAAATGCTATCATAATCATTATATCATTATAATAACATTTTTATGAAAGCGAATTACTCTTCTGTAATTGTAATGTGCAACCTAAATCAACAATGATTAGAGCTTCACATATGAAGTAAAAAAAATAAATAAAAACTTTCCTAAAGTATCAATGCCTTGTTATTTTTGTAACATTTCAACGACTCAACGTAGCAAAAAGAGCACCGCAGGAAGTTATTTGCGCGTGCGCACACACTGCGCAGTGACAGCAGCTATTTTATTTTTCTATCAAGCTCGCACTAGCAAAAGAACACAACAAACCGGAAGCTTTAGACATAAAAGTCTTGAATAACTATCGAAATTAATGACTGCAACAAGAAATATTCATATTTAAATATTTTCTGATTATTATTACATTTTTAAGTTCAACAAAAGGCGTTTATGTTGCGTTATTAGGGATTTTGGATGGGGTTGGTCAAGTTTTAACTTGAAAGTCCTACTTTTGGCGGTGTTTGCCGTTATCTTTGATGACGCAGGAAGTTATTTGCGCGTGCGCACACACTGCGCAGTGACAGCAGCTCTTTTATTTTTCTATCAAGCTCGCACTAGCAAAAGAACACAAAAAACCGGAAGCTTTAGAAATAACAGTCTTGAATAACTATCAAAATCAATGACTGCAACAAGAAGTATATTTATATTTAGATATTTTCTGATTATTATTACATTTTAAGTTCAACAAAAGGCGTTTATGTTGCGTTATTACGGCTATTGAATTGACTTGGTCATGTTTTAATTTGAAAGTCCTACTCTTGGCGGTGTTTGCCGTTATCTTTGACGACTTGAAGCCTTGTGACGTCTTTTTTTTTTTTTTCAAGTTAACGACAACTTTCCAGTTGAAATTAAGGCAAGTCATTATTTTTTTACTTCCCTCCATTCGAGCGACTTTACCTTGTGCGGAGAACGGCGGAGGAGGACCGGGCAGCCACGTCAACAGGAACCGACGACAGTGCGACACAAACCTGCTTCGGTTAGCGTCGTTAGCCACTCGGCACCGCAGGTAGACGTCGCCATTAACGCCTTTTTAACCCAAACACTGGTTTTCAAGGTGAGCATTATCATTTTATTATCTTAAATCACAGTGTTTTTTTTTAAATATATAATTACAATGTTTCTTGCTGTGTCTTGTTCAGCTAGCTTAGCTTCACGCTGACGTCATATGTAGCTTCACTTTGACGAGCACTTCCTTTAAAGCAGGAGTGTCAAAAGTACGGCCCGCGGGCCGGTTTTATCCGATTTTTAAGATTTCAGTGCTTTATCCATTAATATCCCTAGGCTAACATTCTCCGGTTTTCACCCGCATGACTATTTTGAGGGCGTAGTCGTGGTAACAATGCTTTTAAAGGGGAACATTATCACAATTTCAAAAGGGTTAAAAATAATTAAAGCTGCAAGCAGCGTTGGTCGGGGCCGCCTTTGGCTGCTGCCCCCGAGACCCAAACCCGGATAAGCGGTAGAAGCATGGATAGTAGCTGCTATTATTATAGGGTATTGTGTGTAGAATACCCTATAATAGACTTTGCAGCAACGCGTGGACATCGGGGGCGGTACCTCTGGATTGGCAGACCGGGGTGGTGGTTCCTCTCTTTAAGAAGGGGGACCGGAGGGTGTGTTCCAACTATCGTGGATCACACTCCTCAGCCTTCCCGGTAAGGTTTATTCAGGTGTACTGGAGAGGAGGCTACGCCGGATAGTCGAACCTCGGATTCAGGAGGAACAGTGTGGTTTTCGTCCTGGTCGTGGAACTGTGGACCAGCTCTATACTCTCGGCAGGGTTCTTGAGGGTGCATGGGAGTTTGCCCAACCAGTCTACATGTGCTTCGTGGACTTGGAGAAGGCATTCGACCGTGTCCCTCGGGAAGTCCTGTGGGGAGTGCTCAGAGAGTATGGGGTAACGGACTGTCTTATTGTGGCGGTCCGCTCCCTGTACGATCAGTGTCAGAGCTTTGTTCGCATTGCCGGCAGTAAGTCGAACACATTTCCAGTGAGGGTTGGACTCCGCCAAGGCTGCCCCTTGTCACCGATTCTGTTCATAACTTTTATGGACAGAATTTCTAGGCGCAGTCAAGGCCTTGAGGGGTTCCGGTTTGGTGACCGCAGGATTAGGTCTCTGCTTTTTGCAGATGATGTGGTCCTGATGGCTTCATCTGGCCGGGATCTTCAGCTCTCACTGGATCGGTTCGCAGCCGAGTGTGAAGCGACCGGAATGAGAATCAGCACCTCCAAGTCCGAGTCCATGGTTCTCGCCCGGAAAAGGGTGGAATGCCATCCCCGGGTTGGGGAGGAGACACTGCCCCAAGTGGAGGAGTTCAAGTACCTAGGAGTCTTGTTCACGAGTGGGGGGAGAGTGGATCGTGAGATCGACAGGCGGATCGGTGCGGCGTCTTCAGTAATGCGGACGTTGTACCGATCCGTTGTGGTGAAGAAGGAGCTGAGCCGGAAGGCAAAACTCTCAATTTACCGGTCGATCTACGTTCCCATCCTCACCTATGGTCATGAGCTTTGGGTCATGACCAAAAGGATAAGATCACGGGTACAAGCGGCCCAAATGAGTTTCCTCCGCCGTGTGGCGGGGCTCTCCCTTAGAGATAGGGTGAGAAGCTCTGCCATCCGGGAGGAACTCAAAGTAGAGCCGCTGCTCCTTCACATCGAGAGGAGCCAGATGAGGTGGTTCGGGCATCTGGTCAGGATGCCACCCGAACGCCTCCCTAGGCAGGTGTTTAGGGCACGTCCAACCGGTAGGAGGCCACGGGGAAGACCAAGGACACGTTGGGAAGACTATGTCTCCCGGCTGGCCTGGGAACGCCTCGGGATCCCCCGGGAAGAGCTAGACGAAGTGGCTGGGAAGAGGGAAGTCTGGGTTTCCCTGCTTAGGCTGTTGCCCCCGCGACCCGACCTCGGATAAGCGGAAGAAGATGGATGGATGGATGGATGTGTGTAGAATTTTGAGGACAAAAAAGATTTAATTCCATTTTACATTGTCATTGTCTACTGTTAGCCATAAGTGGCCCAATACTTTGCCTAGTGTTAGTCCTGAGTGTCCCAATACTTTTATCCAGTGGTAGTAGCCATCTTGAGACAACAGCAGCACAGCAACATAAGCTCAGTTGATCTTTGAAGGGTCATAAAATCAAAACCGAATCAGTAATCAAAACTCTTGCGATAACTTTTAATCAGAAGGGTTCAAACTCTCTCCTGTGCGAGTTTGAAGCCGAAACGACAAACGGGCTCAGAGGAGATAACGTTTGAAGGAAGGTGACGGGTTTTTACAAAATTGTTATTTTGAAGGGGTAATTGCCAACTTCCTGTTGATTTTTGCTGAAGGATGTCGATTATGAAAATGTAGGTCTAAGTGAGACCTACATAGAAGTTTTTGTTTCATGTCTCTCCAACATTCCTAGCGGAAGTTACAGGCAGTTTTGTCTGTGTTTTCTTCCGGGGAGCAGTTTTTTCTGTGTTTTATTCAGAAATTGCGTTAGAGCGCAATTTTGATTTTTGGGGTTTGGTTTTTTACTAGATCGCAATTTTTGCCAGTCCTGATGTGTGTGTCAAGTTTGGTGAGTTTTGAAGCATTTTGAGAGGGTCAAAATACAGCGCAAAGAGAAAAATATAGCATTTTTTTAGGCAAATTTTGCTTTGAAGGGTTTTTTGCCAACTTCCTGTTGATTTTTGCTATAGAAGTTTAAATTGGGAAATGTAGGTCCAAGTCAGACCTACATAGAGGTTTTTGTTTCATGTCTTTACGACATTCCTAACGGAAGTTACACGCAGTCTGTTTTTTTTTTTTCCTGGGGGGCGCTAGAGCGTATTTTTGATTTTTGGGGTTTGGTTTTTTTATTAGATGGCAATGTTCGCCAGTTCTGATGAGTGTGTGAAATTTGGTGAGTTTTGAAGCATGTTCAGGGGGTCAAATTACAGTTCAAAGAGGCGTCGGAATAATAACCTTTGGCAATGGGCCATGTGGGCCCTAATAAAAATCAGTTCCCAGTGACTTGTTGTATTTTTGGAAGTTTTTTTTTCACAATTTTACCAGTCCCGGAATATCCCTAAAAAAGGCTTTAAAGTGCCTTATTTTCGCTCTCTGCGAAGACACCCTACACAGCAAAAACATTCCGGAACGGACCCGCGAAACTGACCCGTATCGGGCCAGGGTATCCGCGGATCCTTAAAAAGTCTTAGAAAGTCTTAAATTCATGTATCTAAAATTAAGGCCTTAAAAAGTATTAAATTTTTTAGAAATTCCTAAAATTGCCTTAAATTCAGTACTCAATGGGGTTTTTTTTCTTTTATCTTTCGGGGCACGTCTCTGAGTAAAAGTTACGGCACGCACGTCTTTGAGTAAAAGTGAGTGATTTCAGCTCACTCGTTTTTTCTTTGTATCTCTTCGAGATATACAAAGAAAATATGAGTGAGCTGAACAAAAATGCAGGCAGAACTCGTGAATGAGAACAGCCAGCTGAAGCTCAACTGAGGCTCATTTGTGTGTGTGTTCAGTGTTTTGTTGTTGATGCCATAATACTGTTTTGCACTATTATTGCACTATTATTGACCAAATGTAATTTATTTTTACCCTCACCTCGGTTATTATGTTTTTACTGGCGTTGGTGTTGGTTTGTTTGTTTTGGATGTCAAAGTTTTTGGATCTCTCAAGATTTTTGATAAGCTGTTTGGCAGAGTGGTGCTTATCAGTTTGTTTATTATTAAACATACAAAAAGTAAACTTTACTGATTGTCATTGAGGTTGTAGTACAGTGGGATCCCCAACCATCGCTTATATTTATAGATTTTTTTTTTTTTTTTTTTCGGTCTTAAATTTCATTCAAAGTGGCATTAAAAAGGTCTTAAAAAGTTGCTGAAACCTGCAGATACCCTGCGGGCTCCACTTGCACTCCGGCTATGATCCGCCGCGGAGGCGGGTCACGGACCCGCCGCGGCTTCAAGCTGGATCCGCTCCGCACCCATGATCAAAACCTTACCTCCGCGGCGGACCAGCAGCGGACTCATAAAAAACCAGGCTCATCCGGCCTGGGTCCATTATGGACCCGTTTATCTTATTTTCAAAATCCCTTCTGTTCTTGCTGTAGAATAAAATAGATTAAATATTTATATGTACTATATTTACTATTTTTATATATATACATACAGTGCCCTCCATAATTATTGGCACCCCTGGTTGAGATGTGTTTTTTAGCTTCCAATTATTTTATTTTTTTTCTAAATAATATGGGACCTTAATGGAAAAAAAGAGAAAAATCCAACCTTCAATACAAGTGCATTTATTCAGTGGGGAAAAAATCCCACATAAAGAAATAATTATTTGACATCAAATAATGTGTGTCACAATTATTAGCACCCCTGGTGTTAATATTTTGTACAACCCCCTTTTGCCAACAAAACAGCACCTAATCTTCTCCTATAATGTTTCACAAGATGGGCAAAGACAGAAAGAGGGATTTTCAGCCATTCCTCTTTGCAGAATCTCTCTAAATCATCCAGAGACCTGGGTCCTCTCCTCTGTACTCTCCTTTTCAGCTCACCCCACAGGTTCTCAATGGGGTTGAGGTCAGGGGACTGAGATGGCCATGGGAGGAGCTTGATTTTGTGTCTGGTGAACCATTTCTGTGTAGATTTGGCCATATGTTTAGGGTCATTGTCTTGCTGAAAGACCCAGTGACGACCCAGCTTCAGCTTTCGGGCAGAGGGCAACAGATTTTGATTTAAAATGTCCTGGTATTTCAAAGCATTCATGATGCCATGCACCCTAACAAGGTTCCCAGGGCCTTTGGAAGTGAAACAGCCCCACAGCATCACTGACCCACCCCCATACTTCACAGTGGGTATGAGGTGCTTTTCAGCATGCGCATCTTTCGTGGTACGCCAGACCCACTTAGAGTGTTTGTTGCCAAAAAGCTCAATCTTGGTCTCATCTGACCAAAGCACACGGTCCCAGTTGAAGCCCCAATACCGTTTGGCGAACTCCAGACGCTTGCGTTTATGATTGTGAGTGAGGAAAGGTTTTCTCCGTGCATGCCTCCCAAACAGCTTGTTGGCGTGTAGACAGCGCCTGATGGTTGATTTGGAGACTTTGTGACCCCAGGATGCTACCATTTGTTGTAATTCTGTAACAGTGAGCTTTGGAGATCTTTTGATTTCTCTTACCATCCTCCTCACTGTGCGTGGTGGCAAAATAAACTTGGGTCCTCGTCCAGGCTTATTTACCACTGTTCCAGTTGTTTTGAACTTCTTAATTATTCCTCTCACAGTGGATATGGGCAGCTGCAGTTGAGTGGCAATCTTCTTGTAGCCTCTGCCTGACCTGTGAAGGTCGACGCACATCTGCCTCACTTGTATGCTGTGTTCCTTTGTCTTTCCCATGTTTAAGAGTGGATAAGAGAAATGGCCTCGGTGTCACGTCATATTTATACCCCAGGGAAACAGGAAGTGATGAATTACTAATTAAATGTTCCTACGTACTCTGGTAAACTTTGTAAACTACTGTAGAAATGACAGAAATGCTTCAATTATATTTATTTCCTGGGAATTGTTAAGGGTGCCAATAATTGTGGAACAGGTGATTTAATGAAAAATAATTATTTTTTAGTCAGGGATTTTTTTATTTTCTTACAATTCATTTGAGTTGAAGGCTACATTTTCCTACAATTTTCAGTGTGACAGTATTCTTCTGCAATAAACACTGAATTTATTTTAAGGCTTTTAACACATCTCAACCAGGGGTGCCAATAATTATGGAGGGCACTGTATATATATATATTTACTTTATAGAGTGAATTGACCATTTTCTGTTTCTGCCTATTGACAATATTGTTAGTTTAAAAATACAAGGCAATGCATATTTATAAATATGCATTGTCTAAGCTTCGAGAGATATCGTGCGGCCCGGGCTAGCTATAGCTAGCAAGTTCCTTTGTTTGCGACGCGAGCCGTAGCGACCCAACTCTCTCCTTTGAGTCACACATTAAAAGCGTTACTAAAACGGCCTTCTTTCATCTCCGCAATATCGCTAAAATTCCCTCCATTTTGTCCACTAAAGACGCCGAGATCATTATCCATGCGTTTGTTACGTCTCGTCTCGATTACTGTAACGTATTATTTTCGGGTCTCCCCATGTCTAGCATTAAAAGATTACAGTTGGTACAAAATGCGGCTGCTAGACTTTTGACAAGAACAAGAAAGTTTGATCACATTACGCCTGTACTGGCTCACCTGCACTGGCTTCCTGTGCACTTAAGATGTGACTTTAAGGTTTTACTACTTACGTATAAAATACTACACGGTCTAGCTCCAGCCTATCTTGCCGATTGTATTGTACCGTATGTCCCGGCAAGAAATCTGCGTTCAAAAGACTCCGGCTTATTAGTGATTCCTAGAGCCCAAAAAAAGTCTGCGGGCTATAGAGCGTTTTCCGTTCGGGCTCCAGTACTCTGGAATGCCCTCCCGGTAACAGTTCGAGATGCTACCTCAGTAGAAGCATTTAAGTCTCACCTTAAAACTCATCTGTATACTCTAGCCTTTAAATAGACCTCCTTTTTAGACCAGTTGATCTGCCGCTTCTTTTCTTTCTCCTATGTCCCCCCCTCCCTTGTGGAGGGGGTCCGGTCCGATGACCATGGATGAAGTACTGGCTGTCCAGAGTCGAGACCCAGGATGGACCGCTCGTCGGGACCCAGGATGGACCGCTCGCCTGTATCGGTTGGGGACATCTCTACGCTGCTGACCCGCCTCCGCTTGAGACGGTTTCCTGTGGACGGGACTCTCGCTGCTGTCTTGGATCCACTTGAACTGAACTCTCGCGGCTGTGTTGGAGCCACTATGGATTGAACTTTCACAGTATCATGCTAGACCCGCTCGACATCCATTGCTTTCGGTCCCCTAGAGGGGGGGGGTTGCCCACATCTGAGGTCCTCTCCAAGGTTTCTCATAGTCAGCATTGTCACTGGCGTCCCACTGGATGTGAATTCTCCCTGCCCACTGGGTGTGAGTTTTCCTTGCCCTTTTGTGGGTTCTTCCGAGGATGTTGTAGTCGTAATGATTTGTGCAGTCCTTTGAGACATTTGTGATTTGGGGCTATATAAATAAACATTGATTGATTGATACAGCAAAGAAACTAACTTAACTTTAACTACCATAGCCATTTCGGCAGAATATGTTATAACATATATTGCTATTCCATTTGAAATAAAATAGCCTTTTTTTTACAGAACAAAACGTTTTACTTAGTCCTATAATATCTTTTTTTACAGAATAAAAAGTTTTACTTAGTTTTTAAGTAAAACTAAACAACGTCATTGCAATCATACATAAATGATGTTGGAAACACAAAAGCGCCGATATTTACTGTGAATGTATATAGCAAGAAATTACTTACATTCGAACAAGTCCGTCGAAGTTCGATCGTCTGCAGAAAGTGAATTTGAAATGGCCGCGAAGTCATGCGTGTACACAGGTACGCGCCCACGTCGACGGAAGAGACGTCCACTCTGTATCCGGGTGGGTGGGCCGGTCCTGAGGGCCGGCGCGAAATAAGTAACAGTGAAATTTTCAGAGGCGGGGCTGGTCCTCTAGGAGGGGCCCCAAACGAATGTGACTGTTACGCGGCTTGTGTGTACTGAAGGCGGACCCGTATAGGAGTATCTTGCTGTGTGGGACCGTTCATTTTGCTGTGACGTCACACAGTGCTGCCAATGTAAACAAACAATGGCGAATAGCACAGCAAGATATAGCGACATTAGCTCGGATTCAGACTCGGATTTCAGCGGTTTAAGCGAATTAACAGATTACGCATTTATTGAAACGGATGCTTGTAGTACGAAAGTATTGAAGAAGAAACTGAAACTATTGAGCGAATAGCTATTGACGCTATTCATAGCCATAGCATGGCCGAATAGCTGCGTTAGCGTCGCTGGTAAAATGTGCGGACTAAACGATCAGGACTTTCGCATTTTTTGACACTGGAGCAACTTAAATCTGTTGATTGGTAAGTGTTTTTTTCGCATTAAATGTGGGTGGAAGGAAACGTAATATAGTTGCAAATGCATCTGCAGGTTATCCATATATCTCTGTGCCATGTCTGCTTTAGCACCGCCGGTAAATAGCATGTTAGCATCGATTAGCGTAGCATGTTAGCATTAATTAGCTGGCAGTCACGCCGCGACCAAATATGTCTGAATAGCACATAAGTCAACAACATCAACAAAACTCACCTTTGTGATTTCGTTGACTTTATCGTTGCAAATGCATCTGCAGGTTATCCATACATCTCTGTGCCATGTCTGTCATCGCCAGTAAAATCTGCAGACACTCCGGCACATTCAATGGGGGTCTGGCGGCAGATTTCTTGCCACTTTCGCATCTTCGGGCCAGTGGTGCAATTTTAATCCCTCCGTTAGTGTTGTTACACCCTCCGACAACACACCGACGAGGCATGATGTCTCCAAGGTTCCAAAAAATTGTCGAAAAAACGGAAAATAACAGAGCTGAGACCCGGTGTTTGTAATGTGTTGAAAATTCAAATGGCGGCTGTATTACCTCGGTGACGTCACGTTCTGACGTGAACGCCACAGAGCGATAAACAGAAAGGCGTTTAATTCGCCAAAATTCACCCGTTTAGAGTTCGGAAATCGGTTAAAAAAATATATGGTCTTTTTTCTGCACCATCAAGGTATATATTGACGCTTATATAAGTCTGGTGATAATGTTCCCCTTTATTGTTTGCTTACACATAACGTCGCGCCAGCCAGTCACATGTAGCTTGCGACCCCTGATAGCACACATCATCAATTGCAAGGCATACTTGTTCAACAGCCACACATGTTACACTGATGGTTGTGATATAAATCACTTTAACACTCTTACTAATATGCGCCACACTGTGAAACCACACCAAACAAGAATGACAAACACATTTCGGGAGAATATCCGCACTGTAACACAACATAAACACAAGAGAAGAAATACCCAGAATCCCATGCGTCTATTCCGGGCTACATTATACAACAACACCCTCCTCAACCGACGCACGGAGAGGGTTTTCAACCTTTTTTGAGCCAAGTACCCTTTTCTAACGCTGTGGAACTTACCTGTGCAGGCAATATAAACATGGCCGCCTGGAGAAGACTCGGCTGCCAGAACCTCCTGGCGGCGTCCCTGCTCCTGTGCGCGATTCAACTGGGCGTGGACGTCGGAGCGCGTCCGGCTAACATGTCCGCCGCCAACAAAGACAAGAACACCGGCGGCAAGGACGACAACGAGATCCTCCCACCGGGCCACTTGAACGGCGTGAAGTTGGAGCTGGACGGCCACCTCAACAAGGACTTCCACCAGGAGGTCTTCCTGGGCAAAGAGATGGAGGAGTTTGAGGAGGACTCCGAGCCAAGGCGGAACAGGAAGAAGCTTATTGATATCTTCACAAAGTATGAAGGGATGATTGAAAAAAAAAAAAAGTTTGTATGGCCACGCCCATTCAGTGAAGTAACTCTTGTCTTTCAGGGTGGATTTCAACAAGGACCGCAGTGTGAGCGCCAAGGAGATGCAGCGCTGGATTATGGAGAAGACGGAGGAGCACTTCCAGGAGGCCATGAAGGAGAATAAGAACAGCTTCCATGCCGTCGACCCGGACGGTGACGGTGAGCCGGTTCGAGAAATAACACGAAAATGTCCTTTTTTTAGATCTGTTGAAAAAAAACAAAAAGTCTTCCGTTCCAGGTCACGTGACGTGGGATGAATACCGAATCAAGTTCCTCGCCAGCAAAGGTCTGAACGAAAAGGAGGTTACAGAGAAAATTAAGAACAATGAGGACCTGAAACTGGATGAAGAAAGTAAGTACCATATTTTTCGGATTATAAGGGACGAAAATGCTTAATAAAGAAGGAAAAAAACATATATAAGTCGCACTAGAGCAGGGGTTGGCAACCCAAAATGTTGAAAGAGCAATATTGGACCAAAAAAACAAAAACAAATCCGTCTGGGGCCGCAAAAAATGAAAAGCCATATTACATACAGATATTATCTGTATGTCATGAGATATAAATTGAATTATGAGGACTTCAAGGAAACTAAATGAGCTCAAATATAGCTACAAATGAGGCATAATGATGCAATATGTACAAACCCCGTTTCCATATGAGTTGGGAAATTGTGTTAGATGTACATATAAACGGAATACAATGATTTGCAAATCCTTTTCAACCCATATTCAGTTGAATATCCTACAAAGACAACATATTTGATGTTCACACAGCAAACAATCATTAACTTTAGAATTTGATGCCAGCAACACGTGACAAAGAAGTTGGGAAAGGTGGCAATAATACATTATAAAGTTGAGGAATGCTCATCAAACACTCATTTGGAACATCCCACAGGTGTGCAGGCTAATTGGGAACAGGTGGGTGCCATGATTGGGTATAAAAACAGCTTCCCAAAAAATGTTCAGTCTTTCACAAGAAAGGATGGGGCGAGGTACACCTCTTTGTCCACAACTGCGCGCGCAAATAGTCAAGCGGTTTAAGAACAGCATTTCTCAAAGTGCAATTGCAAGAAATTTAGGTATTCCAACATCTTCGGTCCATAATATCATCAAAAGGTTCAGAGAATCTGGAGAAATCACTCCACGTAAGCGGCATGGCCGGAAACCAACATTGAATGACCGTGACCTTCGATCCCTCAGACGGCACTGTATCAAACACCCACATCAATCTCTAAAGGATATCACCACATGGGCTCAGGAATACTTCAGAAAACCACTGTCACTAAATACAGTTTGTCGCTACATCTGTAAGTGCAAGTTAAAGCTTTACTATGCAAAGTGAAAGCCATTTATCAACAACATCCAGAAACGCCGCCGGCTTCTCTGGGCCTGAGATCATCTAAGATGGACTGATGCAAAGTGGAAAAGTATTCCCTGGTCTGAGGAGTCCACATTTCAAATAGTTTTTGGAAATATTCGACATAGTATCATCCGGACCAAAGGGGAAGCAAACCATCCTGACTGCTATTGACGCAAAGTTCAAAAGCCAGCATCTGTGATGGTATGGGGGTGCATTAGTGCCCAAGGCATGGGTAACTTACACATCTGTGAAGGCACCATTAATGCTGAAAGGTACATACAGGTTTTGGAACAACATATTCTGCCCTCTGAGCGCCATCTTTTCCATGGACGCCCCTGCTTATTTCAGCAAGACAATGCGAAGCCACATTCAGCACGTGTTACAACAGCGTGGCTTCGTAAAAAAAGAGTGCGGGTACTTTCCTGGCCCGCCTGCAGTCCAGACCCGTTTCCCATCGAAAATGTGTGGCGCATTATGAAGCGTAAAATATGACAGCGGAGGCCCTGGAATGTTGAACAACTGAAGCTCTACTTAAAACAAGAATGGGAAAGAATTCCACTTTCAAAGCAATTAGTTTCCTCAGTTCCCAAACGTTTATTGAGTGTTGTTAAAAGAAAAGGAGATGTAACACAGTGGTGAACATGCTCTTTCCCAACTACTTTGGTGCGTGTTGCAGCCATGAAATTCTAAGTTAATTATTATTTGCAAAAAAAAAAAAAAGTTTTGAGTTTGGACATCAAGTATCTTGTCTTTGTAGCATATTCAACTGAATATGGGTTGAAAGGGATTTGCAAATCATTGTATTCCGTTTATATTTACATCTAATACAATTTCCCAACTCTTATGGAAACGGGGTTTGTAATATTAGTGTTCAGATGAGGGCTGTTGAGGATGTACTGGATCAAACTAAATATCCATTGTGAGTTCACACACCAAGTATGTCAAGGTCACAGCTGCTCACCGTCCTTTGCTTGCGTGTGACGCTCCTCGCAGCTCAGGAAGTTCTGGAGAGCCTGAAGGACCGCTGGTTTCAGGCCGACAACCCCCCTGGCGACCAGCTGCTGAACGAGCAGGAGTTCCTGTCCTTCCTGCACCCGGAACACAGCCGAGGAATGCTCAAGTACATGGTCAAAGAGATTGTCCGCGACTTGGGTATGTTCCCACATCTCACTATTAAAGCCCTTTTGGCATGAAGTAACGCCTTTACACTCGTAGATATGTTCTGATCAGGGCGTTATGCTGCAGGTTCAGATTGGCCGACATCAATACTAACACGGATCGCATTAAAATAATCCCCTCGATTCCCCTAAAAAATGGATTAACTCGCTGAAATGTAAAGACAATATAACATACATTCATAAAAATGGATGCATATGCAAAAGTGCAATATATTTATCTGTACAGTAATCTTTTTATTTTTATTTGCACCTTATTGCTTTTTTATCCTGCACTACCATGAGCTAATGCAACAAAATTTTGTTCTTATCTGTACTGTAAAGTTCAAATTTGAATGACAATAAAAAGGAAGTCTAAGTGTAATGTATTAACTGTAATTTTTCTAGATATTTATGCTGAGTGCTATTGGGAGTTTAACAACAGTATATTCAAACTTGTTCCTTATTCTATTTTATTACATACAATTGTTTGAGCCAGACAAAGTCAATAGCACGCAATAACTAAACAAAATCAAATACACTTTTAAATCATTTGATATTTACATTATACTGTGTCCAAGTGATTATTCCCTGACTTTGTAAATGTAATGTTTTGTAGACAATAAACAGATCAGTCTTAATCACTTCAGTATAGATCATGTACTGATACCACTAGAGATGTCCGATAATATCGGACTGCCGTTGTTATCGGCCGGTAAATGCTTTAAATTGTAATATCGGAAATTATCGGTATATGTTTCAAAAAGTAAAATGTATGATTTTAAAACGTCGCCGTACGCAGCGGTACGTGGACGTAGAGAGAAGTACAGAGTAGTTGCGTCTCCTGAATTTTTAGTGCCCCTCCCGAATATCTCCCGGGGCAACGATTCTCCCGAATTTCTCCCGATTTCCACCCAGACAACAATATTGGGGGCGTGCCTTAAAGGCACTGCACTGCGACTCCGCGTTAATGATTAATTGCACGCTTTTTCACGCAAGTTGGCACATCCCTACTTTTACCCAATATGGTGACCTCGAGTAAATGTTTGGCGCTGTGCCACAGACCAAGACGGCGACCAGAAGCTGGCGCTCTCAGAGTTCATCTCGCTGCCCATGGGCACCGTGGAGAACCAGCAGGCCCAGGACATGGACGACAACTGGGTCCGCGAGCGGAGGAAGGAGTTTGAGGACGTCATCGACTCCGACCGCAACGGCATCGTCACCATGGAAGAACTGGAGGTTTGACTCTTAAATCTTTTTTTTTTTTTGCAATGAGCAGACTCAGTCTGTTACCGACTTTAACTAACCATGCACGTGCAGTACTCAAGTCTGACAGCGTGGGTCGCTAGTGCGTCGCCGGCAAAAAAAATGTAATTGATAAATATGAGAGAATTGTGGATTTTTAACTTTATATTTCTAAAAATGCCTCCACCCATCATGATATCTTTAACGATGCCATCCATCACCGTATTTCTTACTATGCCATAATGCCATCCGTCACGACTTTTTTTAACTACACCATCCATCACAACATTTCTAATAATTAGGCCATCCATCACCATATTTTTAATGATGCCATCCATCGCAATATTTCCAACTATGCCATCCATCACAAAATTTGTAATAATTAGGCCATCTATCACCGTATTTTTAACGATGCGATCCATCACAACATTTCCACCTTTGCCATCCATCACCATATTTTTAACAATGCCATCCATCACAACATTTGTAATACAAACCCCGTTTCCATATGAGTTGGGAAATTGTGTTAGATGTAAATATAAACGGAATACAATGATTTGCAAATCCTGTCCAACCCTTATTCAATTGAATATGCTACAAAGACAACATATTTGATCAAACTGATAAACATTTTTTTTTCTTCCAAATAATCATTAACTTTAGAATTTGATACCAGCAACACGTGACAAAGAAGTTGGGAAAGGTGGCAATAAATACTAATAAAGTTGAGGAATGCTCATCAAACACTTATTTGGAACATCCCACAGGTGTGCAGGCTAATTGGGAACAGGTGGGTGCCATGATTGGGTATAAAAACAGCTTCCCCAAAAAATGCTCAGTCTTCCACAAGAAAGGATGGGGCGAGGTACACCCCTTTGTCCACAACTGCGTGAGCAAATAGTCAAACAGTTTAAGAACGTTTCTCAAAGTGCAATTGCAAGAAATTTAGGGATTTAAACATCTACGGTCCATAATATCACCAAAAGGTTCAGAGAATCTGGAGAAATCATTCTATGTAAGCGGTATGGCCGGAAACCAACATTGAATGATTGGACCTTCGATCCCTCAGACGGCACTGTATCAAAAACCAACATCAATCTCTAAAGGATATCACCACACGGGCTCAGGAACACTTCAGAAAACCACTGACACTAAATACAGTTCGTCGCTACATCTGTAAGTGCAAGTTAAAGCTGTACTATGCAAGGCGAAAGCCATTTATCAACAACATCCAGAAACGCCGCCGGCTACTCTGGGCCCGAAATCATCTAAGATGGACTGATGCAAAGTGGAAAAGTGTTCTGTGGTCTGACGAGTCCACATTTCAAATAGTTTTTGGAAATATTCGACATCGTGTCATCCGGATCAAAGGATTAGCGAACCATCCAGACTGTTATCGACGCAAAGTTCAAAAGCCAGCATCTGTGATGGTATGGGGGTGCATTAGTGCCCAAGGCATGGGTAACTTACACATCTGTGAAGGCACCATCAATGCTGAAAGGTACATACAGGTTTTGGAACAACATATGCTGCCATCTGTTGCAGCCATGAAATTCTAAGTTAATTATTATTTGCAAAAATAAATAAAAAAAGTTTATGAGTTTGAACATCAAATATCTTGTCTTTCTAGTGAATTCAATTGAATATGGGTTGAAAAGGATTTGAAAAGCATTGTATTCCGTTTATATTTACATCTAACACAATTTCCCAACTCATATGGAAATGGGGTTTGTAAACTATCATCGCTATACTTTTACATGTGCCATCCATTACAATATATTTAACTATGACATCCGTCATGTTATTGTAGCTTTGCCATCCGTCATATTTTTAATGATGCCATCGTCACAATAGTATGCCATCCATCACCTTGTTTTCAACGATGCCATTCATCACAATATTTGTAACTATGCCATCCATTACGACATTTTTAACTTAAGCTATCATCACAATACTTATAAATATGCCAATTATTATATTTCTTATTGTGCCATCAATTACGATATTTCTAGCTTTACCATCCGTCATATTTCTAACGATGCCATCCTCACAATATTTTGTATTGTATGCCATCCATCACAATGTTTTTAACGATGCCATTCATCATGATATTTCTAACTACGCCACCCATTACAATATTTTTAACTTAAACTATCATCACAATACTTTGAAATATGCCATTCAGCATGATATTTCTAAGTGTGCCATCCATTACGATATTTTTAACTATGACATGTGTCATGTTTTTAACGATACCATCGTCACAATATGTTGTATGCCATCTATCACAATTTTTAACGGTGCCTTTCATCACCATATTTTTAACCACGCCATCCATTACGAGGTTTTAGACAATGCCTTTCACCTCGATATTTCTTACAACGCCAATCATTACGATTTTTCTAACGATGCCATCTACCACAATGTTTTTAACAATGCCTTTTTATCACAATATTTCTAACGAAGCCATCCATCAATGTTTACCAATGCCATTCATCACAATATGTCTTACGCCGTTCATAACGATGTTTTTAACAATGCCGTCCAGTATGATATTTCTAACTACTTCTTCAATTACGATATTTCTAACTACACCACCCATTGCGATATTTCGAACTTTGCTATCATCACAATGTTTTTTAACCATAGCATCCATTATGTTCATTTGAACTATGTCATCCTTCACAATGTTGCTAATAGTGCCATCCCTAACTATATTTTTAATTATGCCATAGATCACAGTATTTCAAACTATGCTATCATTAATATATTTTAACTACGCCATCTGTTACGACATATCTAATTATGCTATTCATTACAATATATTTAACTACGCCATCCATTAAGATTTGTTCGACTCTGCCATCTATCACAATTTTTCTAATTATGGCATCCATTACGATATTATAAAACTACGTCATTCATTACGATATTTTTAACTATGACATCCGTCAGGATATTTCGGGCTTTGCCATCCGTCATTATATTTTTAATGATGCCATCTATCACAATGTTTTAGCAGTGCCTTTCATCACCATATTTCTAACTACGCAATCCATTACGATGTTTTCAACAATGCCAATTTTGATATTTCTTAAGCCATTCAGTACGATAATTTTAATGATGCCATCCACCACAGTCTTTTAACAATGCCTTTTATCATGATATTTACAAATAAGCCATCCATCAATGTTTAAAAATGGCATTCTTAACAATATTTCTTACGCCATACATTATGATGTTTATTACAATGCCATTCATCACGATATTTTTAACGACTTCTTCCATTACGGCATTTTTAACGATGCCATCCACCACAATGTTTTTAACAATGCCTTTGACCACGATATTTCTAACTAAGCCATCCATCGATGTTTTTAACAATGCCATTAATCACAATATTTCTTAAGCCGTTCATTACGACAATTTTATCAGTGCCATCATGAATCACGATATTAACAACACCATCCATTGTTTGAACCATTGCCAACCAAAACGATATGTTTACTATGTCGTCCGTTACGATATTTCTAACTATGTCATCCATCAATGTTTAACAAAGACATTCATCACAATATTTCTTACGCCGTTCACTTCGCCATTTTTAACAATGCCGTCATGAATCACGATATTAACAACCATCCATTATGTTTGAACCAATGTCAACCAAAACGATATGTTAACTAAGTCGTCCGTTAGGATATTTCTGTCATCCATCACAATTTTTCTTACGTTATTCATCACAATATTTCTAACGACTCCTTCCATTACGATATTTTTAACGATGCCATCCACTACAATGATTTAAACAATACTATCCACCACAATGTTTTTAACAATGCCTTTTATCACGATATTTCTTAGGCCGTTCATTACGACATTTTTAACAATGCCGTCATGAATCACGATATTAACACCATCAATTATGTTTGAACCAATGCCAACCAAAATGATATGTTTACTATGTCGTCCGTTACGATATTTTTTACTATGTCATCCATCACAATATTTCCTTACGCCATTCATCACGATATTCCTAACGACTCCTTCCATTACGGCATTTTTAACGATGCCATCCACCACAATGTTTTTAACAACGCCTTTTATCACGACATTTCTTAGGCCGTTCATTACGACATTTTTAACAGTGCCATCATGAATAACGATGTGAACAATACCATCCGTTATGTTTGAACCAATGCCAACCAAAACGATAATCGTAACTATGTCATCCATCAATAATTAACAACGGCATTCATGACAATATTTATTTCGTTGTTCATTACAACATTTTTAACAAAGCCATTCATCGCGATATTTCTAACGACTCCTTCCATTACGATATTTTTAACAATGCCATCCACCACGATTTTTTTAACAATGCCTTTGACCAAGATATTTCTAACTAAGCCATCCATCAATGTTTTTAACAATGCCATTAATCACAATATTTCTTAGGCCGTTCATTACGACATTTTTAACAGTGCCATCACGATATTAACAACACCATCCATTATGTTTGAACCAATGCCAACCAAAACTATATGTTCACTATGTTGTCCGTAATGATATTTCTAGCTATGTCATCCATCAATGTTCACCAATGGCATTCATCACAATATTTCTTACGCCATACATTACGATGTTTTTAACAATGCCATTCATCACAATGTTTCTATCGACTCCTTCCATTACGATATTTTTAACAATGCCATCCGACACGATGTTATTAACAATGCCTTTGAGCACGATATTTCTAACTAAGCCATCCATCAATGTTTTTAACAATGCCATTAATCACAGTATTTCTAAGGCCGTTCATTACGATGTTTTTAACAATGCCGTCACGAATCAGGATGTTAACAACACCATCCATTATGTTTGAACCAATGCCGACCAAAACGATATATTTACTATGTCATCCATCACAATATTTCTTAGGCCATTCATCACGATATTTCTAAAGACTCCGTCCATTACGATATTTTTAACGATGCCATCCACCACAATGTTTTTAACAATGCCTTTTATCACGATATTTCTTAGGCCGTTCATTACAACATTTTTAACAATGCCGTCATGAATCACGATATTAACAACACCATCCATTATGTTTGAAGCAATGCCAACCAAAACGATTTTAGCTATGTCGTCCGTTACGATATTTTTTAGCATGTCATCCATCACAATATTTCCTTACGCCATTTATCACGATATTCCTAACGACTCCTTCCATTACGGCATTTTTAACAATGCCATCCACCACAATGTTTTTAACAATGCCTTTGATCACAACATTTCTTAGGCCGTTCATTACATTTTTAACAGTGCCATCATGAATCACGATGTTAACAATACCATCCGTTATGTTTGAACCAATGCCAACCAAAACGATAATCGTAACTATGTCATCCATCAATAATTAACAACGGCATTCATGACAATATTTCTTTTGTCGTTTATTACGACGTTTTTAACAAAGCCATTCATCGCGATATTTCTAACGACTCCTTCCATTACGATATTTTTAACGATGCCATCCACCACGATGTTTTTAACAATGCCTTTGACCGCGATATTTCTAACTAAGCCATCCATCAATGTTTTTAACAATGCCATTAATCACAATATTTCTTAGGCCGTTCATTACGACATTTTTAACAGTACCATCACGATAATACATTATGTTTGAACCAATGCCAACCAAAACGATATGTTTACTATTTCGTCCATTACGATATTTCTAGCTATGTCATCCATCAATGTTCAACAATGGCATTCATCACAATATTTCTTACGCCATACATTACGATGTTTTTAACAATGCCATTCATCACAATGTTTCTATCGACTACTTCCATTACGATATTTTTAATAATGCCATCCGACATGATGTTATTAACAATGCCTTTGAGCACGATATTTCTAACTAAGCCATCCATCAATGTTTTTAACAATGCCATTAATCACAGTATTTCTAAGGCTGTTCATTACGATGTTTTTAACAATGCCGTCACGAATCAGGATGTTGACAACACCATCCATTATATTTGAACCAATGCCAACCAAAACGATATGTTTACTATGTCATCCATCACAATATTTCTTACGCCATTCATCACGATATTTCTAACGACTTCTTCCATTACGATATTTTTAACGATGCCATCCACCACAATGTTTTTAACAATGCCTTTTATCACGATATTTCTTAGGCCGTTCATTACGACATTTTTAACAATGCCATCATTAATCACGATGTTAACAATACTATCCATTATGTTTGAACCAATGCCAACCAAAACGATAATCGTAACTATGTCATCCGTCAATATTTAACGGCATTCATGACAATATTTCTTACGGCATTCATTACGACGTTTTTAACAATGACATTCATCACAATATTTCTAACGACTCCTTCCATTACGATATTTTTAACGATGCCATCCACCATGATGTTTTTAACAATGCCTTTGACTACGATATTTCCGACTAAGCCATCCATCAATGTTTTGAACAATGCCATTAATCAGAATATTTCTTAGGCCGTTCATTACATTTTTAACAATGCCACCATGAATCACGATGTTAACCATACCATCCATTATGTTTGAACCAATGCCAACCAAAACGATAGGTTTATTCTATGTCGTCCGTTACGATATTTCTAGCTATGTCATCCATTAATGTTTAACAATGACATTCATCACAATATTTCTCACGCCATTCATTACGATGTTTTTAACAATGCCATTCATCTCAAAGTTTCTAACGACTCCTTCCATTAAAATATTTTTAACGATGCCGTCATGAATCACGATGTTAATACCATCCGTTTTGTTTGAACCAATGCCAACCAAAACGATATGTTTACTATGTCGTCCGTTACAATATTTCTAGCTTTGTCATCCATCAATGTTTAACAATGATATTCAACACAATATTTCTTATGCCATTCATTACGATGTTTTTAACAATGCCATTCATCCCGATGTTTTTAACAATGCCATTCATCCCGATGTTTTTAACAATGCCATTCATCCCGATGTTTCTAACGACTCCTTCCATTACGATATTTTCAACGATGCCACCATGAATCACGATATTAACAACAACAACCATCCATTATGTTTGAACCAATGCCAACCAAAACGATGTTTACTATGTCGTCCATTACGATATTTCTAACTATGTCGTCCATCAATGTTTAACAATGGCATTCACGACATAATTTCTTACGCCGTTGATTACCACGTTTTTAACAATGCCATTCATCATGATATTTCTAACGACTCCTTCCATTATGATATTTTTAACGATGCCATCCACCAAGATGTTTTTAACAATACCTTTGACCACGATATTTCTAAGTAAGCCATTATCCATCAATGTTTTTAACAATGCTATTCATCACAATATTCCTTCGGCCATTCATTACGACATTTTTAACAATGCCGTCACGATATTAACACCATCCATTATGTTTGAACCAAATTCCAACCAAAACGATATGTTTACTATGTCGTCCGTTACGACATTTCTAACTATCATCCATCACAGGAGTACATGGACCCGATGAACGAGCACAACGCTCTGAACGAAGCCAAGCAGATGATCGCCGTGGCCGATGAGAACCAGAACCACACCCTGGAACTGGACGAGATCCTCAAATACAGCGAGTACTTCACGGGCAGCAAGTTGATGGACTACGCCAGGAACGTCCACGAGGAATTCTGAACCCAAAAGTCCCTGTTTGATAACTGCTTTCAGAGCCGGCCCGTAGGACGTGCAGGCGGCGCCGGCCTTCCCGTTGAATGTGTCGATTAGCGTGCTTAATGTGTTGGCAGTACGTGTATTTGAGACTTAATGAGACTCCAAGTGTACAGTGTAAATATTCAAACTTACTCACATTCGGCATCGCTTTTTAACATCCACTAGGCACCGCCCACCTCTTCTTTCAAACGGCTTTCAAAACAAAAGACCATGAATGAATAGCATTGTTATGACACATGGTACACATTAAAAGGCGGGGGACAGGATGTGTACTCGGCAAAATAATCCAGTGCAGTCCAAACTTTTGACGGCGAAGCTAGAAGTCCTAGTTTGAAAATTTGACTGTGGAAGTCGCTGTCTTGCGGGTCTACGACTAGGTACGTCAAAGTAGCCAAGCGTACAGATGAAACATTTTCAGCTATACGTTTTTTTTCTCCAGCACTTTTCAGTCTCTAGCCCAACTTCGTCCTCCTCCTGCACCCGGCCACTTACTGTTAAAGACAACAGGTGATTAGATTAACACGCAACACATGTGCAATCTAATCATCTGCCAGCTGTGTCTCGCCGTCAGCACATGCCACGCCCCCGTCCGACGGCGCTCTGTTTTCAGAACCATGGACAGAGGCGGTGACCTTTATTTCCTGCAAGCGCGCTGATCACACTCCCTTTCCACTTTGAGATTGGTCAAGAATGTTATCGTACAAAAAGTTGTCCCTAAGAAAACCGAGCTACAGTATGACAGTATTTTTTATTTTTTGTTTAAAAATATTTATGTTGAAATAGCTTCTAGAACAGGTTGTCAAAAGTGCGACCCCCAGCTAATTATTTTCTAGAGAAATATCTCTCTAAAAAGTGAAATAAAATAGCATACGTAACGAGAAAAATTAACAATGTTGCCTTTTATAACACAAAGCTGCCATGCAGGCTGTTTTTTTTCTTTAAAAGTCATTGCTCAAAAAAATGATAAGGAATCAAAATCAATGTTGCAATGAATTATTGCTCTATTGAAGGCTCCAATTAATTCATATCAAAAGTTACACTTGGAAATAGTTTTGGAGAAAAATATTGCGTATTTTGTGTTTTTGCCATTTAAAAAGGGTTTTAATCAACTAGATTGATCGAGATTGCAGCATCAATAAAATTATCTTATTTAAAAAAATATATTTATATTTATATGAAATTTATATATATATATATATATATATATATATATATATATCCATACACATATAAATATACACACATACATATGTGTGTATACGTGTATGTATGTATATATATATGTATGTATATATATGTATGTGTGTGTATATATATATATAGTATATGTATGTATATATATCCATATATATGTATATATGTATGTGTAATATATATTCATATACATATGTATGTATTTATGTATGTATATATACATATTTATGTATATATATATATATATATGTTTACATGTATATGTATGTATATATATCTGTACATATATATATACATACATGTATGTATGTGTGTGTGTATGTATATATATAAAGAACATTTTTTAATTTGTTTGTTGATAATTTTCATTTTAAAAAATGTGCTGCTTCCATTAAAAACATTTTGGGCACCCCTGTTCTAAAAGTTTTTTTTTTTGACTGGAACTTCCTACAAAAGCTAAGCAGTTTTACATTTTTGCATTTCCTTCCCCTACTGTAGCCCAAATGAAGCGAAACGCGACCATCAACCTGAGCTACGACAGATGAGTAATATATTTATACGATCCGCAGGGTTAATGAGGCTGCGAAGAATCTTCACCATTTTTGAATGCATGTACAGTATATTAAAAAAAAGTTTTATTGTAGTGTGAGAAAAAGCACTTGACAGCTTTTCATTGTCACAGATGCACTGCCGAATAAATAATTCCTACCAATAAAAGGCCGTTTTTTCTGTCATAGGGTGGAAGATGTCAGCCGTGCAAGACTAGCTTTTGGTGCAGATCCGGATAAATGTTTTATGGCAGGCCACTCAAGTGTAGAGTGAATGCCAGCGGAATGTTCTACACGTCTTCAGCGAGCATGTATGTATTAACTAATGCATGTTAGGCTAATTGAATAGAACTGGTCACCCGGGGAGTCAACATAGGCCCCAAAGTCCATCCATTTTCTACCGCTTGTCCCTTTTGGGGCTGCTGGAGCCTATCTCAGCTGCACACGGGCGGAAGGCGACGTACACCATGGACAAGTCGCCACTTCATCGCAGGGCCAACACAGATAGACAGACATTCACACAGTAGGCCCAATTTAGTTTTGCCACTCCACCTATCCCCAGGTGCATGTCTTTGGAGGTGGGAGGGGCCTATCCCCAGGTGCATGTCTTTGGAGGTGGGAGGGGCCTATCCCCAGGTGCATGTCTTTGGAGGTGGGAGGGTCCTATCCCCAATTGCATGTATTTGGAGGTGGGAGGGGCCTATCCCCAGGTGCATGTCTTTGGAGGTGGGAGGGGCCTATCCCCAGATGCATGTCTTTGGAGGTGGGAGGGGCCTATCCCCAGGTGCATGTCTTTGGAGGTGGGAGGGGCCTATCCCCAGGTGCATGTCTTTGGAGGTGGGAGGGGCCTATCCCCATGTGCATGTCTTTGGAGGTGGGAGGGGCCTAACCCCAGGTGCATGTCGTGGGAGGGGGCCGGAGTACCCGGAGGGAACCCACGCAGTCACGGGGAGAACATGCAAACCAGGCCCCAAAGTTCAGTTGAAAACTTGGCACACAAACAAGAGCGCTGTTGTCGTTTAGGAGCTTGGACAAGCGTAAACTCGTTGACATAAAAACGTATGACATACTTGAGGTGTTCCCCTAGGCCCCCTCCTTTTGGACAGTTTTATCACGATGTAAACTACAAGTGGTGTTCCACAAGGTTCTATGTTGGGTCCTCTCTTTTCCATCATTTGGGCTATTCAACTGGTGGCCCCTGGATTTGAGTACAAAAAAAACCTTTGACACTTAAAAGGGCAGTTGATTTTTTTTGCAGAAGGTCCTTAAAAACAGAACATCATTCCTACAAGTCTTGACAAAATGAAAAGACCAAAATCAAATCATCTACTCGCTGATTCTGTAGAATATATTGAAAATAAACTAACCGCTTTTCTCAATGCGACCGGTGCAATGGTTGCGAGTGGAACTGGCATAATAGGGAGTCCAGTCCATAGTGGATCTAACATAATAGTGAGAGTCCAGTCCATAGTGGATCTAACATAATAGTGAGAGTCCAGTCCATAGTGGATTCAACATAATAGTGAGAGTCCAGTCCATAGTGGATTCAACATAATAGTGAGAGCCCAGTCCATAGTGGATTCAACATAAGAGTAAGAGTCCAGTCCATAGTGGATATAACATAATAGTGAGAGTCCAGTCCATAGTGGATCTAACATAATAGTGAGAGTCCAGTCCATAGTGGATCTAACATAATAGTGAGAGTCCAGTCCATAGTGGATCTAACATAATAGTGTGAGAGTCCAGTCCATAGTGGATCTAACATAATAGTGAAAGTCCAGTCCATACTGGATCTAACATAATAGTGAGAGTCCAGTCCATAGTGGATTTAACATAATAGTGAGAGTCCAGTCCATAGTGGATTTAAAATAAGAGTGAGAGTCCAGTCCATAGTGGATCTAACATAATAGTGAGAGTGTAGTCCATAGCGGATCTAACATAATACTGAGAGTCCAGTCCATAGTGGACGTACCATAATAGTGACAGTCCAGTCCATAGTGGATTCAACATAATAGTGAGAGTCCAGTCCACAGAGGTTTTAACATAGTAGTGAGAGTCCAGTCCATAGTGGATCTAACATAATAGTGAGAGTCCAGTCCATAGTGGATTTAACATAATAGTGAGAGTCCAGTCCATAGTGGATTCAACATAATAGTGAGAGTCCAGTCCATAGTGGATCTAACATAATAGTGAAAGTCCAGTTTATAGTGGATCCAACATAATAGAGTCCAGTCCATAATGGATTTAACATAATAGTGAGAGTCCAGTCCATAATGGATTTAACATAATAGTGAGAGTCCAGTCAATAGTGGATTAAACATAATAGTGAGAGTCCAGTCCATAGTGGATCCAACATAATAGTGAGAGTCCAGTCCATAGTGGATCTAACATAATAGTGAGAGTCCAGTCCACAGTGGATCTAACATAATAGTGAAAGCCCAGTCCATAGTGGATTTAACATAATAGTGAGAGTCCAGTCCATAGTGGATCTAACATAATAGTGAAAGTCCAGTCCATAGTGGATCTAACATAATAGTGAAAGTCCAGTCCATGGTGGATCTAACATAATAATGAGAGTCCAGTCCATAGTGGATTTAACATAATAGTGAGAGTCCAGTCCATAGTGGATTTAACATAATAGTGAGAGTCCAGTCCATAGTGGATCTAACATAATAGTGAGAGTCCAGTCCATAGTGGATTTAGCATAATAGTGAGAGTCCAGTCCATAGTGGATTTAAAATAAGAGTGAAAGCCCAGTCCATAGTGGATTTAACATAATAGTGAGAGTCCAGTCCATAGTGGATCTAACATAATAGTGAAAGTCCAGTCCATAGTGGATCTAACATAATAGTGAAAGTCCAGTCCATGGTGGATCTAACATAATAATGAGAGTCCAGTCCATAGTGGATTTAACATAATAGTGAGAGTCCAGTCCATAGTGGATTTAACATAATAGTGAGAGTCCAGTCCATAGTGGATCTAACATAATAGTGAGAGTCCAGTCCATAGTGGATTTAACATAATAGTGAGAGTCCAGTCCATAGTGGATTTAAAATAAGAGTGAGAGTCCAGTCCATAGTGGATCTAACATAATAGTGAGAGTGTAGTCCATAGCGGATCTAACATAATAGTGAGAGTCCAGTCCATAGTGGACGTACCATAATAGTGACAGTCCAGTCCATAGTGGATTCAACATAATAGTGATAGTCCAGTCCATAGAGGTTTTAACATAGTAGTGAGAGTCCAGTCCATAGTGGACGTACCATAATAGTGACAGTCCAGTCCATAGTGGATTCAACATAATAGTGAGAGTCCAGTCCATAGAGGTTTTAACATAGTAGTGAGAGTCCAGTCCATAGTGGATCTAACATAATAGTGAGAGTCCAGTCCATAGTGGATTTAACATAATAGTGAGAGTCCAGTCCATAGTGGATTCAACATAATAGTGAGAGTCCAGTCCATAGTGGATCTAACATAATAGTGAAAGTCCAGTTTATAGTGGATCCAACATAATAGAGTCCAGTCCATAATGGATTTAACATAATAGTGAGAGTCCAGTCCATAATGGATTTAACATAATAGTGAGAGTCCAGTCAATAGTGGATTAAACATAATAGTGAGAGTCCAGTCCATAGTGGATCCAACATAATAGTGAGAGTCCAGTCCATAGTGGATCTAACATAATAGTGAGAGTCCAGTCCACAGTGGATCTAACATAATAGTGAAAGCCCAGTCCATAGTGGATTTAACATAATAGTGAGAGTCCAGTCCATAGTGGATCTAACATAATAGTGAAAGTCCAGTCCATAGTGGATCTAACATAATAGTGAAAGTCCAGTCCATGGTGGATCTAACATAATAATGAGAGTCCAGTCCATAGTGGATTTAACATAATAGTGAGAGTCCAGTCCATAGTGGATTTAACATAATAGTGAGAGTCCAGTCCATAGTGGATCTAACATAATAGTGAGAGTCCAGTCCATAGTGGATTTAACATAATAGTGAGAGTCCAGTCCATAGTGGATTTAAAATAAGAGTGAGAGTCCAGTCCATAGTGGATCTAACATAATAGTGAGAGTGTAGTCCATAGCGGATCCAACATAATAGTGAGAGTCCAGTCCATAGTGGACGTACCATAATAGTGACAGTCCAGTCCATAGTGGATTCAACATAATAGTGATAGTCCAGTCCATAGAGGTTTTAACATAGTAGTGAGAGTCCAGTCCATAGTGGATCTAACATAATAGTGAGAGTCCAGTCCATAGTGGATTTAACATAATAGTGAGAGTCCAGTCAATAGTGGATTCAACATAATAGTGAGAGTCCAGTCCATAGTGGATCTAACATAATAGTGAAAGTCCAGTTTATAGTGGATCCAACATAATAGTTAGAGTCCAGTCCATAATGGATTTAACATAATAGTGAGAGTCCAGTCCATAATGGATCCAACATAATAGTGAGAGTCCAGTCCACAGTGGATCTAACATAATAGTGAAAGCCCAGTCCATAGTGGATTTAACATAATAGTGAGAGTCCAGTCCATAGTGGATCTAACATAATAGTGAAAGTCCAGTCCATAGTGGATCTAACATAATAGTGAAAGTCCAGTCCATGGTGGATCTAACATAATAATGAGAGTCCAGTCCATAGTGGATTTAACATAATAGTGAGAGTCCAGTCCATAGTGGATTTAACATAATAGTGAGAGTCCAGTCCATAGTGGATCTAACATAATAGTGAGAGTCCAGTCCATAGTGGATCTAACATAATAGTGAGAGTCCAGTCCGTAGTGGATTTAACATAATAGTGAGAGTCCAGTCCATAGTGGATCTAACATAATAGTGAGAATCCAGTCCATAGTGGATCTAACATAATAGTGAGAGTCCAGTCCATAGTGGATCTAACATAATAGTGGAAGTCCAGTCCATAGTGGATTTAACATAATAGTGAGAGTCCAGTCCATAGTGGATCTAAAATAATAGTGAAAGTCCTTTCCATAGTGGATCTAACATAATTGTGAAAGTCCAGTCCATAGTGGATTTAACATAATAGTGAGAGTCCAGTCCATAGTGGATCTGACATAATAGTGAAAGTCAAGTCCATAGTGATCTAACATAATAGTGAAAGTCCAGTCCATAGTGGATCTAACATAATAGTGAGAGTTCAGTCCATAGTGGATCTAACAATAGTGTGAGAGTCCAGTCCATAGTGGATCTAATGTTTGTTGACAAGAATAGTCAACACACATTAAGTCCATCAAAGTCTCTAGATCGTCTTTAGCTGTAAATTACAAACAACAAGCTGGCCGGCTTTGGTCTATGAAGACGTCGCGATGTCACAGTGCTCTTTCATGCAAGTGACATCGTAAGGAGCACAGGCTGTTTTGTCATAGAGTCCTACTGAAGCTGGTGCGAACCAAACACTACGTCGGCCAGCCTACTCGCAGCAAACTCAATGTCTACGACACATTGCACCATGCAGACCCAACCAGCTGCGACGGACCCCCCGGCGGCGGTCCAAATCACGTCTCCCCTGCAGGAGAAGCTGGCGAGGAATGTCGTCAGCACGCTGATCATGACGCTGGTCCAGCGTTTCCCAAAGAAAGTCAGGAGGTCCATCGAGCAGTACGACGTGCAGCTGATCATCGGATGGATCTACCGGAAGGTTCTGAAGGAGGTCAACCTGGAGCCCCTGGCCAACATGGACATGGTCACCTACAATAAATTCATCAAGACCGTCATCGAGGATCTCCTGCAGAAATATCACTGTCAGGAGAGGCTTCTGGAAGCTCTCATCTCGGACGAGCCGTCCTTTGACGACGTCGTGTCCACCCACCTGACCAAGAACCTTCGGACCTTCAACTTCGCCTCAGAGAAGAGCAATCTCAAGAAGTTCCTGACGGCCCTGGGCAGAGCTTTACTCAGGCCCACCAGTCCACCGCTGGGAATACAAACTGTGTCATGATAGGCTCATGTCTTCTTTCATGCGGTTTGTAGCACTGGTATTGGTATACGAGCAATAAAATCTTGTCTTCTGTCCACCATATCTGCATTTTCTACCTTTATTGTCACCACCTGTTTCTGATTGGGACGGAAGTTTATGAAGAATGCTTTGACTGAAACACGACTCATTGAAAATACAAACACAAAGATGACTCGTTTCACTGACAGGATCTTAGAAAGTCTTTTAGGATAGACTCCTGCTTCGACGTGCGTCTTAACAAGCTAATTTGAGGCTCAGCAGGACAAGCCACACCTGGACCTCAACAACCGAAGACCTCCAAAACTGTACAATGCTAAACCTACTGAACGGTCATCGTCCGTCAGCTGTGGAATTCCACTATGCCCTTCCCTGCAAGTAGTGATGTCACAAACAAATTGTTGGGGTTGTTCACCTTCAAATACCCTGGTCATCCATGCTTAGCACTAGCTATGGTAGGCGCCTCAAGGACGTCTCCAGGCTGCTTGGTATGGTTCAAAGTCCAGGGATTGGATGAGTTAGGGGCATGCGGGTGATTTGGCCTAACCAGCCAAAGGACGTCTCCAGGCTGCTTGGTATGGTTCAAAGACCAGGGATTGGAGGATTTAGGGGTATGCGGGTGATTTGGCCTAACCAGCCAAAGGACGTCTCCAGGCTGCTTGGTATGGTTCAAAGTCCAGGGATTGGATGAGTTAGGGGCATGCGGGTGATTTGGCCTAACCAGCCAAATGACTTCTCCAGGCTGCTTGGTATGGTTCAAAGACCAGGGATTGGAGGATTTAGGGCTATGCGGGTGATTTGGCCTAACCATCCAAAGGACGTCTCCAGGCTGCTTGGTATGGTTCAAAGTCCAGGGATTGGATGATTTAGGGGTATGCGGGTGTTTGACCCTAACCAGCCAAAGGACGTCTCCAGGCTGCTTGGTATGGTTCAAAGTCCAGGGATTGGAGGATTTAGGGGTATGCGGGTGATTTAGCCGAACCAGCCAAATGACTTCTCCAGGCTGCTTGGTATTGTTCAAAGACCAGGGATTGGAGGATTTAGGGGTATGCGGGTGATTTGGCCTAACCATCCAAAGGACGTCTCCAGGCTGCTTGGTATGGTTCAAAGACCAGGGATTGGAGGATTTAGGGGTATGCGGGTGATTTGGCCTAACCATCCAAAGGACGTCTCCAGGCTGCTTGGTATGGTTCAAAGTCCAGGGATTGGATGATTTAGGGGTATGCGGGTGTTTGGGCCTAACCAGCCAAAGGACGTCTCCAGGCTGCTTGGTATGGTTCAATGTCCAGGCATTGGAGGATTTAGGGGTGTGCGGGTGATTTGGCCTAACCAGCCAAAGGACATCTCCATGCTGCTTGGAATGGTTCAAAGACCAAGGATTGAATGATTTAGGGGAATGCGGGTGATTTGGCCCAACCAGCCAAAGCACGTCTCCAGGCTGCTTGGTATGGTTCAAAGTCCAGGGATTGGATGAGTTAGGGGTATGCGGGTGATTTGGCCTAACCAGCCAAAGCACGTCTCCAGGCTGCTTGGTATGGTTCAAAGTCCAGGGATTGGATGATTTAGGGGTATGCGGATGATTTGTCCTAACCAGCCAAAGGACGTCTCCAGGCTGCTTGGTATGGTTCAAAGACCAAGGATTGAATGATTTAGGGGTATGCGGGTGATTTGGCCCAACCATCCAAAGGACGTCTCGAGGCTGCTTGGTATGGTTCAAAGACTAGGGATTGGAGGATTTAGGGCTATGCAGGTGATTTGGCCTAACCAGCCAAAGGAAGTCTCCAGGCTGTTTGGTATGGTTCAAAGTCCAAGGATTGGATGATTTAGGGGTATGCAGGTGATTTGGCCTAACCAGCCAAAGGACGTCTCCAGGCTGCTTGGTATGGTTCAAAGTCCAGGGATTGGATGAGTTAGGGGTATGCGGGTGATTTGGCCTAACCAGCCAAAGGACGTCTTCAAGCTGCTTGGTATGGTTCAAAGTCCAGGGATTGGATGATTTAGGGGTATGCGGGTGATTTGGCCTAACCAGCCAAAGGACGTCGCCAGGCTGCCTGGTATGGTTCAAAGTCCAGGGATTGGAGGATTTTAGGGCTATGCAGGTGATTTGGCCTAACCAGCCAAAGGACGTCTCCAGGCTGCTTGGTATGGTTCAAAGTCCAGGGATTGGATGATTTAGGGGTATGCGGGTGATTGGTCCTAACCAGCCAAAGGACGTCTCCAGGCTGCTTGGTATGGTTCAAAGTCCAGGGATTGGATCATTTAGGGGTATGCGGGTGATTTGGCCTAACCAGCCAAAGGACGTCTCCAGGCTGCTTGGTATGGTTCAAAGTCCAGGGATTGGATGATTTAGGGGTATGCGGGTGATTGGTCCTAACCAGCCAAAGGACGTCTCTAGGCTGCTTGGTATGGTTCAAAGTCCAAGGATTGGATGATTTAGGGGTATGCGGGTGATTGGGCCTAACCAGCCAAAGGACGTCTCCAGGCTGCTTGGTATGGTTCAAAGTCCAGGGATTGGAGGATTTAGGGGTATGCGGGTGGTTGGGCCTAACCAGCCAAAGGACGTCTCCAGGCTGCTTGGTATGGTTCAAAGTCCAAGGATTGGATGATTTAGGGGTATGCGGGTGATTGGGCCTGACCAGCCAAAGCACGTCTCCAGGCTGCTTGGTATGGTTCAAAGTCCAGGGATTGGATGATTTAGGGGTATGCGGGTGATTGGGCCTAACCAGCCAAAGGACGTCTCCAGGCTGCTTGGTATGGTTCAAAGTCCAGGGATTGGATGATTTAGGGGTATGCGGGTGATTGGGCCTAACCAGCCAAAGGACGTCTCCAGGCTGCTTGGTATGGTTCAAAGTCCAGGGATTGGATGATTTAGGGGTATGCGGGTGATTGGGCCTAACCAGCCAAAGGGCGTCTCCAGGCTGCTTGGTATGGTTCAAAGTCCAGGGATTGAAGGATTTAGGGGTATGCGGCTGATTTGGCCTAACCAGCCAAAGGACGTCTCCAGGGAGCTTGGTATGGTTCAAAGTCCAGGGATTGGATGATTTAGGGGTATGCGGGTGGTTGGGCCTAACCAGCCAAAGGACGTCTCCATGCTGCTTGGTATGGTTCAAAGTCCAGGGATTGGATGATTTAGGGGTATGCGGGTGATTTGGCCTAACCAGCCAAAGGACGTCGCCAGGCTGCCTGGTATGGTTCAAAGTCCAGGGATTGGAGGATTTAGGGGTATGCAGGTAATTTGGCCTAACCAGCCAAAGGACGTCTCCAGGCTGCTTGGTATGGTTCAAAGTCCAAGGATTGGATGATTTAGGGGTATGCGGGTGATTGGGCCTAACCAGCCAAAGGACGTCTCCAGGCTGCTTGGTTAGGTTCAAAGTCCAGGGATTGGATGATTTAGGGGTATGCGGGTGATTGGGCCTAACCAGCCAAAGGACGTCTCCAGGCTGCTTGGTATGGTTCAAAGTCCAGGGATTGGAGGATTTAGGGGTATGCGGCTGATTTGGCCTAACCAGCCAAAGGACGTCTCCAGGCAGCTTGGTATGGTTCAAAGTCCAGGGATTGGATGATTTAGGGGGTATGCGGGTGGTTGGGCCTAACCAGCCAAAGGACGTCTCCATGCTGCTTGGTATGGTTCAAAGTCCAGGGATTGGATGATTTAGGGGTATGCTGGTGATTCGGCCTAACCAGCCAAAGGACGTCTCCAGGCTGCTTGGTATGGTTCAAAGTCCAGGGATTGGATGATTCAGGGGTATGCGGGTGATTGGTCCTAACCAGCCAAAGGACGTCTCCAGGCTGCTTGGTATGGTTCAAAGTCCAGGGATTGGAAGAGTCAGGGGTATGCGGATGATTTGGCCTAACCAGCCAAAGGACGTCTCCAGGCTGCTTGGTATGGTTGAAAGTCCAGGGATTGGATGAATTAGGGGTATGCGGGTGATTTTGCCTAACCAGCCAAAGCACGTCTCCAGGCTGCTTGGTATAGTTCAAAGTCCAGGGATTGGAAGAGTCAGGGGTATGCGGATGATTTGGCCCAACCAGCCAAAGGACGTCTCCAGGCTGCTTGGTATGGTTCAAAGTCCAGGGATTGGATGATTTAGGGGTATGCGGGTGATTTGGCCGAACCAGCCAAAAGACGTCTCCAGGCTGCTTGGTATGGTTCAAAGTCCAGGGATTGGAAGAGTCAGGGGTATGCGGATGATTTGGCCTAACCAGCCAAAGGACGTCTCCAGGCTGCTTGGTATGGTTCAAAGTCCAGGGATTGGATGATTTAGGGGTATGCGGGTGATTTGGCCGAACCAGCCAAAAGACGTCTCCAGGCTGCTTGGTCAGGTTCATAGTGTAGGGATTGAATGATTTAGGGGTATGCGGGTGGTTTGGCCTAACCAGCCAAAGGACGTCTCCAGGCTGCTTGGTATGGTTCAAAGTCCAGGGATTGGAAGAGTCAGGGGTATGCGGATGATTTGGCCTAACCAGCCAAAGGACGTCTCCAGGCTGCTTGGTATGGTTGAAAGTCCAGGGATTGGATGAATTAGGGGTATGCGGGTGATTTTGCCTAACCAGCCAAAGCACGTCTCCAGGCTGCTTGGTATAGTTCAAAGTCCAGGGATTGGAAGAGTCAGGGGTATGCGGATGATTTGGCCCAACCAGCCAAAGGACGTCTCCAGGCTGCTTGGTATGGTTCAAAGTCCAGGGATTGGATGATTTAGGGGTATGCGGGTGATTTGGCCGAACCAGCCAAAAGACGTCTCCAGGCTGCTTGGTATGGTTCAAAGTCCAGGGATTGGAAGAGTCAGGGGTATGCGGATGATTTGGCCTAACCAGCCAAAGGACGTCTCCAGGCTGCTTGGTATGGTTCAAAGTCCAGGGATTGGATGATTTAGGGGTATGCGGGTGATTTGGCCGAACCAGCCAAAAGACGTCTCCAGGCTGCTTGGTCAGGTTCATAGTGTAGGGATTGAATGATTTAGGGGTATGCGGGTGGTTTGGCCTAACCAGCCAAAGGACGTCTCCAGGCTGCTTGGTATGGTTCAAAGTCCAGGGATTGGAAGAGTCAGGGGTATGCGGATGATTTGGCCTAACCAGCCAAAGGACGTCTCCAGGCTGCTTGGTATGGTTCAAAGTCCAGGGATTGGATGATTTAGGGGTATGCGGGTGATTTGGCCGAACCAGCCAAAAGACGTCTCCAGGCTGCTTGGTTAGGTTCATAGTGTAGGGATTGAATGATTTAGGGGTATGCGGGTGGTTTGGCCTAACCAGCCAAAGGACGTCTCCAGGCTGCTTGGTGTGGTTCAAAGTCCAGGAATTGGAGGATTTAGGGTTATGCGGGTGATTTGGCCTAACCAGCCAAAGTACGTCTCCAGGCTGCGTGGTATGGTTCAAAGTCCAGGGATTTGATGATTTAAGGGTATGCGGGTGATTTGGCCGAACCAGCCAAAAGACGTCTCCAGGCTGCTTGGTATGGTTCAAAGTCCAGGGATTGGATGATTTAAGGGTATGCGGGTGATTGGGCCTTACCAGCCAAAGGACGTCTCCAGGCTGCTTGGTATGGTTCAAAGTCCTGGGATTGGATGAGTCAGGGGTATGCGGGTGGTTTGGCCTAACCAGCCAAAGGACGTCTCCAGGCTGCTTGGTATGGTTCAAAGTCCAGGGATTGGATGAGTCAGGGGTATGCGGGTGGTTTGGCCTAACCAGCCAAAGGACGTCTCCAGGCTGCTTGGTATGGTTCAAAGTCAGGGGATTGAATGATTTAGGGGTATGCGGGTGATTTGGCCTAACCAGCCAAAGGACGTCTCCAGGCTGCTTGGTATGGTTCAAAGTCCAAGGATTGGATGATTTAAGGGTATGCGGGTGATTGGGCCTAACCAGCCAAAGGACGTCTCCAGGCTGCTTGGTATGGTTCAAAGTCCAGGGATTGGATGAGTCAGGGGTATACGGATGATTTGGCCTAACCAGCCAAAGGACGTCTCCAGGCTGCTTGGTATGGTTCAAAGTCCAGGGATTGGATGAGTCAGGGGTATGCGGATGATTTGGCCTAACCAGCCAAAGGACGTCTCCAGGCTGCTTGGTATGGTTCAAAGTCCAGGGATTGAATGATTTAGGGGTATGCGGGTGATTTGGCCGAACCAGCCAAAAGACGTCTCCAGGCTGCTTGGTTAGGTTCATAGTGTAGGGATTGGATGATTTAGGGGTATGCGGGTGGTTTGGCCTAACCAGCCAAAGGACGTCTCCATGCTGCTTGGTATGGTTCAAAGACCAGGGATTGGATGATTTAGGGGTATGCGGGTGATTTGGCCAAACCAGTCAAAGGACATCTCCATGCTGCGTGGAATGGTTCAAAGACCAAGGATTGAATGATTTAGGGGAATGCGGGTGATTTGGCCTAACCAGCCAAAGGACGTCTCCAGGCTGCTTGGTATGGTTCAAATACCAAGGATTGAATGATTTAGGGGTATGCGGGTGATTTGGCCTAACCAGCCAAAGTACGTCTCCAGGCTGCTTGGAATGGTTTAAAAACCAGGGATTGGTAGATTCAGGGGTATGCGGGTGTTTGGGGCTAACCAGCCCTCTCTTGCCATTGCTTCAAATCGAGAGGCAGGGAGTTGTTTAGTTGTTTGGTCGGTATCTCAGTGTTTTGGCAACTTTGACACTTGCTCTGAATCGAAGGGTTTGCGACATGTCCCTGGAACAACATCTCACTCAGGAAAGACGAGTCCGGTTAAAGACCAGTCAATATGGTTGGCGCTATGTGCAGAAAAGCTACTGGGAGTGGCTAACCACCGCAGCCAACACCAAAATTGTGAGGCACGAAGACGTTCAGAAATGATCAGAATCATTAAACTGGGAAATAATTAGAAACGGCTACTGGAGACTTAAGAAGCAGGGAACAAAAAACCCCCCAGAAAATCCTAAAAGATACAGTAGTCATGAAAGACAATTCATATGATTAGATAGTCTTTTAAAATCCACTGATGTCATTACTCATTCATATAAGGATGTTTGCGTGACATCACAAGGTAGTCCTTTGTCATAGAGTGACGTAGACCAAATTCTCAGCAGGGTGTTGCAACACCCTGATTCACAATAACCTTGCAGAAAACGGTTTCGGCTCACCTGGGACACGATAAAATGGAAGCCGACTTTTCAGTGGAACATGAGGCTCTCCTGCCGATCGTGTCCAAACATTTTGACAAGATCTTGCCAGCCCAGTGGTGCCTTTTAGCTGAAGGCCAGTTTGACTCCGGCACTGGGGCCACACTGGCCGACATGTGCACGGAGATGACCCAAAAACTCTCAGCCGATGCCTTGAAAATCATAATGCCGATGTTCCAGGATCGAATCGGCGATGTGGGGGTTGACAAAGTTACTCCGGTCCTGGAAGGCGCCATGAACAGCGCGTTTGCTTCAGCGCTGAACATCCCTATGCAAGAGTGCAACTTTGCCGACAAGCTGGACTCGCTGCTAACGGACGAGATTTCCCAGAGGGTATCTAGTGGTTTGTCGTCGGCTACGGAGCCTCAACAGATGTTGCCGCTCATCTACATGCCTGGTACTTTCACAAACCTTAAAGTGCTTTACCAGATGGTGCGACTTGCTTGTGGTGCGTTGTGGACGTACTTGGGTCATGTTGAGTCGACAACTCGCTGTTTTGGACCCTGTTGGCGTCAGCCTTCAGGAGACCATGGGCACCACTCCCAGATGACAGAGCTAAGTCAGCCACCGAGTCGGATGTCGTCGTACAGTCCCAAGTCAAACATCAGCGTTGATGAGACGACTGAGGCGGTAACTGAAATCCTTCACAAATGGTCTGAACCCAAGGGCTCTCAACCGACAGGATCACGGCCCGAGACCCCTGAAGATGTTCAAGGCACAGCATCGGACATTGTCACCACCATAGTGGCTGACCTTCACTACGCCTCGGACATGGACAGCAACAGCAGCAACGGAAGCTTTTCCCTCAGCCCTCATTTTGATTTGCGATTGATTCAGAAGACGCTGACCAACTTTTTTGGATCGCACGCTCCGGTGACCCCGCGGAAAAAACGCTTTGTCAATTTCTCAAGAATGCGATTTGAGAAGCTGATGGCGGATGTGGTTTGTCAAAGTCTGTGGAAAGACTCCGAGTATCTGGTGAGTCTACAGTTCACGTATGATGCGGAAGAGACTCTGCCTCCAGACCTTCCTCCTCCTTTGAGCTTTGAGGCAATCCAGAACGACGTCCAGGACTTGTACGAAAAGTTTGCAGCGGTGGGAAGAAAAGCTACAGAAACCACAGAGACACTCCGAGACGACATAACAATGTTTTCCAAAAAGCTGAGGGATAAAATCTACAAGTATGTCAAAACTAATCAGGCGACCTCTGCTCTTGCAGCCAGTCCGTCACGAGGGGGGAGGAAACGCAAGAAGCGTCACACCGACGTCGTCTTTAACATCGTAGAAGATTCCGTGGGGAAGTTCTTGCAACAGGTGCTCCTCTGGATGGAGATGGAGTCGAACAAAAGAAAGGATCGTATTGACGGCTTGTGCGGTGCCTTAAATGACATTGACACACTCATCACTTCAATTAGGACTCCGAGGAAGAAATCTGGTTCTCAGGACAACCGGGGCCCTGTTCAGCCAGAACACCAAGCTGGTAAAAAGAGGGGTGTTAGTGACTCCTTAGCAACAGTTCCCCTCACTGCAGCCACGTTGGAGAAGTTAGCCAAGAGTCTTGTGAGCATGCTCATCATGACGCTGATTAAACACTTCTCCAAGAAGGTGAGAAAGTCTATGGGACAGTATGAAGTGCAGCTGATCATCAGCAAGGTCTATCGCGAGGTCCTGAGAGAGGTCAACCTGGAGTCCCTGGCCGCCATGGACATGGTCGCCTACAGCAGATTCATCAAAGCTGTCATCCAGGACCTTATCCGGCATTATCGTTACAAGAATAGCCTGCTGGAGACTTTCAAGTCGAACTCGGACTCTTTTCGGGATGCTGTGTTGACCCATCTCGCCAACAACCTCAAGGCTTGTGGAGACGGATCAGGCAGCAGCAAAATCAAAAATGTATTTTCGTCTGTGAGCGAAGCTTTGCTCAAACCTTTCACACCTTGACAGCTGCATAGCAAACCTGTTTAGGGCCTTTTAAGAAATTAGAACTCACCCACATGGAGAGGCGCCAGATGAGGTGGTTCGGGCATCTGGTCAGGATGCCACCCGAATGCCTCCCTAGGGGAGGTGTTTTGGGCACGTCCGACCAGTAGGAGGCCACGGGGGAAGACCCAGGACATGTTGGTAAGACTGTGTCTCCAGGATGGCCTGGGAACGCCTCGGGTGACCCCGGGAGGAGCTGGACGAAGGGGCTGGGGAGATTAAAGTCTGGGCGACCCGACCTCGGATAAGCGGAAGAAGATGGATGGAAGAACTCTCCCAATTCAGAATTAGAATCACTTTAGTACTTGAAGGACTGTATTAGTCTGACATTACATCCAGGTCCTTTTTTGGACCCTTTCTGTAGAACTTCTTTTTATATTTACTGCGAAGTTCTAAGCTCCCAAAAGGATTCTGTGGTCAATGTAACCAATCAACAAGTTTAAACATTCATAGCAACACCTTTAAAACCAACAAGACACATAACACAACTCTGAGGTTGGGGTCCACGGATTTGGGTCTTTAAAAACACAGTTTCTCCACACGATTTCTTGTTCGTCTTGTCAAGAACTGGGTTTTTACCGAGGCCTCTTTGACGGTCGCACATGCCCTTGAGGCAATCCTGACGAGACGCCCGAGGGACCTCGTCCGGCTCCTCTCAATAAAGCAGCAGCTCTACCCAGAGTTCCTCCCGGGTGACGATGCTTCTCCCCTCCGTCTCTTACCTGGCTATAATTCCACCGAGCAAGTTTGCGTTGCAGAGAATTTGCCACTTCGTCCCAACACTCACCGGCTGCGTGCACGGCTTCTCGAAGTTCTTGTGGACTAATCGGTAAATTCAACAAACAGGCGTGCTTGGATTTCTAATGTTTCTGGATTTTTGTGCTTTTAAAATAGGTAAATAACCTATTATTAAGCATAGGGCGTTTTGTACCCTAGGCTAAGCGTATTTTGTACTTCCTGTCCCGCTCTACAGGATGTGTGCGAATACTTACAGTACACCATGTGTACTATCGGGTTCAGGTCAGGACTCTGTGCAGGCCAGTCAAGGTCATCCACACCAGACTCTGTCCTCCACGTCTTTATGGACCTTGCTTTGTGCACTGGTGCACAGTCATGTTGGAAGAGGAAGGGGTCCACTCCAAACTGTTCCCACAAGGTTGGGAGCATGGAATTGTCCTAAATGTTTTGGTATCCTGGAGCATTCAAGGTCCCTTTCACTGGAACTAAAGAGCCTGACAAACAACCCCACATCATAATTCCTCCTCCACCAAATGTCACACTCGTCACAGTGCAAAATGTAGCGTTCTCCTGGCAACCTCCAAACCCAGACTGGTCCATAAAATTGCCAGATGGTAAAGCGTGATTCATCAGTCCAGAGAAGGCATTTCCACTGCTCGAGAGTCCAGTGGTGACGTGCTTTACCCACACTTTGCATTGGACTTGGCGATCCATGGCTTAGATGCAGTTGCCCGGCCATGGAAACCCATTCCACGAAGCTCTCTGCGTACTGCGCGTGGGCTAATTGGAAGGTCACATGAAAATTGGAGCTCTGTAGCAACTCTGTAGCATAATGCGCTTCAGACCCCTCTCTTGTCAGTTTACCTGGCCTACCACTTGGTGGCTGAGTTGCTGTTGTTCCCAAAATTCACTTTTCTTATAATAAAGTTGACTTTGGAATATTTAAGAGCGGGGAAATGTCACGACTGGATTTGTTGCATAGGAGGCAATCCTATGACAGTTCCATGCTGGAAATCACTGAAAGCGGCCCATTCTTTCACAAATGTTTGTAGAAAGACTTGATTTTATACCTGATTCTGATCATTTGGATGGGTGGCCAAATACTTTTGGCAATAAAGTGTATGTATGCTAGCATGTCTTGCAAAGCTTTTTCAACACAACCCATAGGGGGCGCCACTAATGTCCTGATAGACCATTTTTTTTTGTATTCACACTTAAGTTTGTTTTACACCAGAATGTGTTTATTTTTGCAACATTTTTCAATACATGAAGTACCGAAAGACGGACAGTAGGCGGGTAGAAGGACCCGTAATGGACACCAGGTACCGAGAAACAGCTCGTCACACGTCAGTCAAAAAAGTTAAAAAAATAAAAATAAAAATGGTAACTTCTCGTTTTTTTGGGAAAAATCCAAGACGGAGTAGTTTGTTGGTGCACACCAAACCACGCTCATACCAGCATATCTACACTCGGATACCGAGGTTATAACGATACTGTTCGTGGAATTTTTTTAAACATGGTCGACAAATCTGTAAAGTTTTGAAAAACAAAAAAAAAAATTTTTTTAAAACCCCAGCTACTTTACACTTTGACTCTCGTTAAGAGTAACGTTACGTAAACGACGATCAACAAAAACACATTTTAATATAAAATAAGTAATTGTTGGATTTGACACCTAAAAACGATGTGTTATTATTTGACAAAGTAACAAGAAAACCTTTGTTTTGCTTGGTTTTGTAAAATTTTACCCGTAAAAATGACAGTGGTACGGTTTCTCAAATGGCAGTAACATACTGTGAAAACACCGACACTACGATAAAAATATATACTGATATTTTTAATATTTTAATTTTTTAAAGGCAGCTCAGTTGCCAGAATTTTAATTTGAAAAAGTAGTACCGGTTTTACATTTACAATATTTCACTGTTTAAATGTTACCGTAAAAAAAATAAAAATGTTAGTTTTTTACAATTAGAGAAATGCACTGTTAAAATTTACTGTAAGTTGGGCAATAAAACTGAAAAAAATTACTAATTTTGCAGTCAGAATCGCAGCTCACTTGCCAGAATTTTGCCGTGGATATAAAATATTAAAATTTACTGTAAGTTGTGCAGTGAAACTGAAAAAACACCAACAAATTTTGCAGTCAAAATCGCAGCTCACCTGCCAGAATTTTGCCGTGGAAATAAAATGTTCAAATTTTCTGTAAATTGTGCAGTAAAACTGAAAAAAATTACTAATTTTGCAGTCAGAATCGTAGCTCACTTGCCAAAATTTTGCCGTGGAAATAAAATGTTCAAATTTACTGTAAGTTGTGCAGTAAAACTGAAAAAACAACAACAAATTTTGCAGTCAAAATCGCAGCTGACCTGCCAGAATTTTGCCGTGGAAATAAAATGTAAAAATTTTCTGTAAATTGTGCAGTAAAACTGAAAAAAATTACTAATTTTGCAGTCAGAATCGTAGCTCACTTGCCAGAATTTTGCCATGGAAGTAAAATGTTAAAATTTACTGTAAATTGTGCAGTGAAACTGAAAAAACAACAACAAATTTTGCAGTCAAAATCGCAGCTGACCTGCCAGAATTTTGCCGTGGAAATAAAATGTTAAAAAGTTCTGTAAATTGTGCAGTAAAACTGAAAAAAATTACTAATTTTGCAGTCAGAATCGTAGCTCACTTGCCAGAATTGTGCCATGGAAGTAAAATGTTAAAATTTACTGTAAATTGTGCAGTGAAACTGAAAAAACAACAACAAATTTTGCAGTCAAAATCGCAGCTCACCTGCCAGAATTTTGCAGTGGAAATAAAATGTTCAAATTTTCTGTAAATTGTGCAGTAAAACTGAAAAAAATTACTAATTTTGCAGTCAGAATCGCAGCTCACTTGCCAGAATTTTGCCGTGGAAGTAACATGTTAAAATTTACTGTAAGTTGTGCAGTAAAACTGAAAAAACAACAAATTTTGCAGTCAGAATCGTAGCTCACTTGCCAGAATTTTGCCGTGGAAATACAATGTTAAAATTTACTGTAAATTGTGCAGTAAAACTGAAAAAAAATACTAATTTTGCAGTCAGAATTGTAGCTCACTTGCCAGAATTTTGCCGTGGAAATAAAATATTCAAATTTACTGTAAATTAGGCAGTAAAACTGAAAAACATTACAAATTTTGCAGTCAGAATCGTAGCTCACTTGCCAGAATTTTTCCGTGGAAATAAAATGTTCAAATTTACTGTAAATTGTGCAGTAAAACTGAAAAAAATTACTAATTTTGCAGTCAGAATCGTAGCTCACTTGCCAGAATTTTGCCGTGGAAATAAAATGTTAAAATTTACTGTAAGTTGTGCAGTAAAACTGAAAAAAATTACTAATTTTGCAGTCACTAGCCAGAATTTTGCCGTGGAAATAAAAGTGCTACCTTTTTTTTAATCAACAGTAATATACTGTAAAAAAAAAACAACATCCGTAGATTTCATGTTATTAAACTAGCAGCTCAGTTGCGAAAATTTTACAGTAAAAACAATGTAACGTTTTTCCATTTATAGTAATTGGCTGTAAAAAAATACGGTAGAAATGTTTACTTTAAAACCAGTGGATACTTTTTTTCAAGTTACCTGAATTTACTGTAAAAATAACTTTTCCGTTTACAGTAATGCACTAAAATGTACTTAATTTTTACTTTTAAACAATTTCTGCTCAGTTGCCAAAATATTTCCATAAAAATTACAGTGCAACCAATCTTTAAATGACAGTAATGTACTGTAAAATATATATATCAATATTTGTAGATTTTATATGATTTAACTAGCAGCTCAGTTGCGAAAATTTTATAGTAAAAATAATGTAATGTTTTTTCCATTTATAGTAATTCGATGTACAAATACGATAACAGTTTTTACTTTAGAAAAAAGTGGATACCATTGACTGTAAAAATAACTGTTCCAGTTTTTCCGTTTACAGTAATGTACTAAAATGTACTGTAATTTTTACTGTTAAATTGACAGAATTTTTCCATAACAATTTTTTGTGCTACCATTATTTAAATGAAATTAATGAACTATAAAAAAAAACAAAAAAACATCCTTAGATTTCGTTATTAAACTAGCAGCTCAGTTGTGAAATTTTTTCAGTAAAAATAATGTAACGTTTTTCCATTTATAGTAATTCGCTGTATAAATACGATAACAATTTTTACTTTAAAAACAGTGGATACCGTTTTTTTAAATTTACATGAATTAACTGTAAATTGTGCAGTAAAACTGAAAAAAATCATACAAATTTTGCAGTCAAAATCGCATCTCACTTGCCAAAATTTTGCCGTGGAAATAAAATTTTAAAATTTACTGTAAACTGTGCAGTAAAACTGAAAAAAATTACTAATTTTGCTGTCAAAATCGCAGCTCACTTGCCTGAATTTTGCCATGGAAATAAAATGTTATTATTTTCTGTAAATTGTGCAGTAAAACTGAAAAAACCCCCCAACTAATTATGCAGTCAAAATCGCAGCTCACTTGCCAGAGTTTTGTCGTGCAAATGTTGAAATTTACTGTAAACTGTGCAGTAAATTTGAAAAAAAAAAAAATAATAATAATTTGGCCGTTAAAATCGGAGCTCCCTTGCCAAAATTTTGCCGTGGAAACAAAATGTCAAAATTTACTGTAAAATGTGCAGTAAAACTGAAAAAAATTACTAATTTTGCAGTCAAAATCGCAGCTCACTTGCCTGAATTTTGCCGTGGAAATAAAATGTTAAAACTTTCTGTAAATTGTGCAGTAAAACTGAAAGAAAAAAAAAACTAATTATGAAGTCAAAATCGCAGCTCACTTGCCAGAATTTTGTCGTGGAAATGTTAAAATTTACTGTAAATTGTGCAGTAAAACTGAAAAAAATTACAAATTTTGCAGTCAAAATCGCAGCTCACTTGCCTGAATTTTGCCGTGGAAATAAAATGTTAAAACATTCTGTAAATTGTGCAGTAAAACTGAAAAAAAAAAAAAAACTAATTATGAAGTCAAAATCGCAGCTCACTTGCCAGAATTTTGCAGTGGAAATGAAATGTTAAAATTTTCTGTAAATTGTGCAGTAAAACTGAAAACAAAATAAAAACTAATTATGCAGTCAAAATTGCAGCTCACTTGCCAGAATTTTGCCGTGAAAATGTTAAAATTTACTGTAAATTGTGCAGTAAAACTGAAAAAAACCCCAAACTAATTTTGCAGTCAAAATCGCAGCTCCCTTGTCAAAATTTTGCCGTGGAAATAAAATGTTAAAATTTACTGTAAATTGTGCAGTAAAACTGAAAAAAATTACAAATTTTGCAGTCAGAATCGCAGCTCACTTGCCAAAATTTTGACGTGAAAATAAGTGGTACTTTAAAAAAAATTTACAGTAATATACTGTAAAAAAAACCAACAACAACAACATCCGTAGATATTATATTAGTAAAAATAAAAAGCCGTATGTAAAAAAAAAGGTTTTTTGTTTTTTTTAAATAAAATGTACGGATTTATTTTTCTTTACAGTAGCACGTCGTCACTTTTCACGTCTTTTATTTATTAACAATAAATAAAATTACTTAATATATAAATAAATATTTATTCGGCCTGCCGGATTGTTTATATTATTCAATTAAAGTTTGAAGCAGGAAAGTTTTCGTGGAGCGTTGGTGGCTTGCTGTGATGCCTTCAAGTACGCTGGGAGTTGCGGGAAACGCGAGATAAAGAAGCGAATAAATGACTTGGTTATTGTTGTTCCCAAAAATACTCGAGAGTGGACTATTTGGCTGAGTCTTCACCTGGAAGCAACAATAGAATGTGGGCCAAATAGTCCGAGTAGAATTGGTCCAAACATCACTCGGTGACACAGGTGCATCCCACCGCCAGCTCGTAAGGACAGCGACACCAGGTGTGCGCCGTGTGGTTGCGGACTCTCCTGTAGACGGGGATCTGGATGTAGATGGGCTTGGCCACCATGTTGTCTAAGGTGCAGGGCTTGCAGACGACGTGCTTGATCACCTCGGGCTCCCTGTCCTCCGCCGTGCTCAGTCTGCACCAAAATACAAAGAACAACATCAAAAAGGGGAAATCCAGGTTCACTTCCAGCTGCAATAACACTGCAAAACTTTGCATTTCAATGAGTTCCCGGCGAGCAAACAAAAGCTTGTCTTGGATCTTACTAAGCAAAAGGCTTGTAAGAACTCCACTGTGTAGGATGGGGAGCGACATGAGGGTGTCGGTTTCTTTGATGTATTGTGATCCGCAGGAAGATTTTGTCTTGACCCGAGAGCTACAAAGCGGGGAGGAGGCAAGTCCTGACCTCCCTCCAAGCACCTTTTTTAAAAACTGTTTTGTAACCCAAGGCGACGGGTGTTTATGACCCCTTTCCCTTAGAAACAGCTGTTGCCATGTAATCAGGGAAAGTCATACTAAAAATTCCGGTCTACAATCTTTCGTCAGTTTGGGACGACAATGTAAAACGGTACAGTGTCTATGCGGGGCGGCATGGCGTAGTGGGTAGAGCGGCCGTGCCAGAAACCTGAAGGTTGCAGGTTCGCTTCCCACCTATTGACATCCAAATCGCTGCCATTGTGTCCTTGGGCAGGGAACTTCACCCTTGCCCCCGGTGCCGCTCACACTGGTGAATGAATGATTGGTGGTGGTCGGAGGGGGCCGTAGGCGCAAACTGGCCGCCACGCTTCCGTCAGTCTACCCCAGGGCAGCTGTGGCTACAGATGTAGCTTACCACCACCAGGTGTGAATGAATGATGGGTTCCCACTTCTCTGTGAGCGCTTTGAGTATCTAACAATAGAAAAGCACGATATAAATCTAATCCATTATTATTATTACACGTTTCTCCTCAATTGAGCTAAATGGAATTCTGTCTCTGTTTAATTCCTTGCTTCTTGTCTTGTTTAATAGACGTCATCAGTGTTTTGAACCTGACTATACCGATTCTCTCCATGAAGAAATGCAACTTTTTTTTTTTGGGATTAGCGTCTAAAGCAGGGTCCCCAACCACCGACCGGGCCGCGGCTCGATTGGTACCGGGCCGCAGAATTTTTTTAAAATAAATTTAAATATACATATTCTTTTTTTGAATAAATCAACATAAAAAAACACAAGATACACTTACAATTAGTGCACCAACCCAAAAAACCTGCCTATTTCATGACAAAAAAAAAATTAAATAAATAAAAATAATAAAAAATAATAACCCCCCCCAACACCCCACACCCACCCGCCGGGCCGCGGGACATATTATCAAGCCTTGACCGGTCCGCAGCTACAAAAAGGTTGGGGACCACTGGTCTAAAGTGAGAGAGACAACAAAAAAAAACTCACGTTAGTTCCCACGGAGCGACGG